>NC_057797.1:570598320-570898320 GCF_018294505.1 Triticum aestivum
AGGAATGTTCTTGGTGATGCAACTCTTACCTCTCGCATATCGATCCAGAAATTTTGTTGTGTAATCTCACAGTTTAGCAATTTCAAACGCGGGCATACAGTTTAGCAATTTCAAACGCGAACAAGAAATAAATGATGCCTTTGGTCTGCCCCAAGGTAGTAGGATTACTCCCCCAGGACATACAGACTTATCGGAAGTATGCATAGAGTTCAACAGACAGGCCTCAAGCATTAGTACAAAAGGGGTACACAACCTGAAGGCCGCTGAATTCATAGTATCGAAGCCATTAGACGAGAATTCAAGCAGAGTCAATTGCGAATGCTTCAAGGTAGTAGGATTATTCCCCCAGGGCATTTTTCAAATGTGCGGAATCAATGTACTCTAGCTTGCCTTGCAATTCTATTGGATGGACTAGAGCATACCCCACGGTAATGACTGAAAAGTTCTCAAGGTAATATCAAGACCCCCCATTTTGATCTTGTGATTTAGCCAAGCTTCATAAAACAAGAAGGAATATACTTACGTTAGCTTGCTCGCTCTGCAGTGAGCAGCCAGGCATTTGTTCGATTTACATCAGAGGAAATACGACGGCGACAATCTTCAGAGCCCGACCACAAAGGTATGTAGATGAATTTTGTACTGGAACATGTCCATACCACAGAGTATTCACGTTCATTGTACATTCCAATAGGAAACACATAGCATTGGCACGCATCGCCACCCTGCACAAAATTCTGAAGCTTGAACGGAACCGATCCGATGCACATAACACAGCAATGCAGCATATCAAATCATCTATAAACACTCTGTGGTCATTTTTTCGGAGTTCAGAATGTCAGTATTCAGGAGAGGAATGTACCCTAGTCGGCTTTGATATATTTTTCAGAATTATTTTTGGTCACGCCCGTCCCTGACAACATTCAAGATTTCTTGCATTTTCTTCCAGCTGTGAACTCGGTGCAATATTCGATTTTTGTTCAAACGCATACAATGCTTAAAAAATATAACTCAACCAGACATTACAGCCAGCAAGCCCCACGGGCCATACACATACATATTGGTACGCTTTGTTCAAACGGATACAATGCTTGAGAAATATAATCCAAGCATACACTACAGCAAGCAAGTCCCATGATAACAACCGTGTTCGATTGCATTCAGGCTAGACATATTCTAACAAATTCACCAGATCAGCTTTCAGTCTCCAAGATGGATGAGGACGCTAGCGCCGATCACTATGCACGCTAGCAGTGCGAACAGCATCATCTTATGTTGCCGCTGCAGCCTGGATATTGCTACCCGCATGACATCTAGTTCACCCTCTCCACCATCAATCAGCAAATTTCTTCACGGACTAGAACAACTCCAGCAACTGAGCATGCTCGTGATGATCCGGACGCGCACTTTGTTGGGGTGGCGAGCACATCCAGATCACGATCGCACGATGTGAATCTGTGAGGGATCAAGCTTGAAGGAGATCTACAAAAGCCATATCATTGACAATCGATAGTACGTTTGGGACTATAAACTAAGCAACTGCAAATTTCAATATGTACTTCAGATTTCCTTCCATGGCGACAAACTCCATTAACATCTGAAATTTGTCGAATGTCAGATCGGCGCTCCTCGCGTGTTATTTGTGTTGTGACGATGACCACCACCCCACACACTAAAGATAGAGAACCGGTGCCACTGCTCACCCGAAACTAGTGGGGTCTATCAGAGTCCAGTCTCCAGTGCGATATCAGCATTTAAGCTCCGGCACAATGTGTGCGAAGAACAGATACCACTCTCAGCCCGAACCAGTTCCAAACCTAGGATAGGTTAAGAAGCACGGCGGCACACATATAGCTGCGCATGTTATACTGGACCAAGGCACGGGTATTATGCTCTGTAAGACGAATAGTATATTGTCAGTTGCAGTAGCTATATAACAGGCTGACAGACTTTAGTTACATCTCGATGCACGCAACGAACGCGGCAGATAAAGTGCACCGTTGACGCCGTGCACTGAAAATGCGCTCCGCATGTTGGTTCGCTACTACTCCCTCCGTTCCAAAATAGATGACCCAATTTTGTACTAACTTTAGTATAAAGTTGGGTCATCTATTTTAAAACGGAGGGAGTATCTATCTATGGTGTTGTTTTCTTTGACTCCTCGGCCTCATCGGCGCATCCCTAGCCCTAGCCCCAAACCACATGTACTTTATGAACTTCACCTTCACCAAGAAGTAAGCACCGGCCTGAGAACTGAGATTTAGATAACCATATCATTTACTTTGGTTTCAAACTGGAATTTAGCCAAGCGAGATCGTAAATAGATAGAGTTTCCTTCAATGAATTAATATACACGCGCGCATGTAGCTATTTGTAGTTGCTGACAAAATTAAAGCACGTAAAAATCGCTCTCTTGCAGCTACATGCATGGTCCGGCAGTTACATGGTCAGAAGTAGAGCGGATACTGGTGGGGGTAGTAGGAGCTGGGCGGGTAGAAGTAGTACGGCGGCGGGTGCATGGGCTCTGGCTTCGGCTCATCCTTCTTCTTCTCCTCCGGCTTCTTCACTTCCTCCACCTTGATGATTTGGGCGTGGCCGAGCTTCTTGCGGAGGCAGCTGACGAGGCACACCGAGTCGACGCCGTCGCCGACCACCTCCAGCTGGTCCCTCGCGTCGCCGGTTATCCCCATCGACGTCACCCCGGCTGCTCTGGCAGCCAGGGTCAATGCTTTCGACCGGCTTTTGTCGCACGACATGCTCAACTGGATGACAATCTTTTGCTGCAACAACAAGGAGGATCAATCGTATGCTCCAGCTTCCGAGTAGTACATAGACGAGACGATGAGCTGCTAAACAAAACAAGACGAGAAGTAAACAAATTGTAGGAGCAGAAACCCACCTTCATTGCTTGCTGCTGCTGTGAAGGAGAAACGGCCGGGAACTTAATGGGGAAATGTTGGTGTTCGAGGCAAGGCTAGAATGGTTGGGGTAGCAACTGATCGATCTTTAGTAGATGCAATGCTGCCTTATATACACGCACGCAGTGGGTGCGGGTGTGCAAGCAGAGACCAGAGTCAGCAGTATGAGGAGCGATCCCAACGAAGCTAGTCGTAAGAAGATTCGTTGCAGCGGCAGTTGAGCAAGCAGTATGAGTCAGCAGTGAGTAGACTAATACAAGTGCCCTAATGGGCAAGTAGATGTAAGCGCGTCCTGATCACAATCACATGCGCTCCTTGAATTTTCCGATGGGCAGGCTACCCAGTAATTCCAGGACGACGCGACCAACCCAATTATTGTCGATTGGCCATGTTGCAGTCTTCTCCGAAGACGCGGCTGCGGAGATACCCACGTAGACCCAGTCGATCGATTCGTTAACAATATCAGCATGAACGAGACAAAATACCTGGATACAATAGGTCAAATTCAACTGATCAGCGGTCCTCGATCAGCTACTAGTACCATTTTTTATCTTAGTTTTTGAAACAGGCTTTTGCCCCTTTTTAAATATAAATCAACAACCGAATGAAGTACACGATCGAATGATATAGGGTCATATATATGATAACCCTCCGAGGACAAGCGGACCATGTAAGATGCACGCGACTATGCCGTCCAGGGAAAGCACATGTGAAATTGATTACAACACCATACTACGCTCTATAACACCTAAGCTTCATGATAACGCCTCGGGAAGGAGAACGGTGCTAAACATCGCCACTGTCAAGTCCACAATGAACAAAGGTTCTCACCCGGAACCCAGACACGTAGAGGAGCACCACAACGATGTCTTCAGGAAGGAAAGGCCATCAACAATTCCATGGATGGAATTTCTTTAAGGGGTGGAGGCTGTCATGACCCATAGTTTAGACGAGAGCGGGAATATTTTTTTTTTCGAATGTGCGTTGCATTCGTGCATACAAACTTTGGGCTAATTTTAAAAGAAACTTCGTGCATATCTGCCACATCACCGATACTATCGTTGAATTCAGATTCAAATAAAAAATTGAGACAACCTCTGCTCATTTTTGAGTTTTGGCACAATTCAAAAGTACAATTTGTTTATGAATTGAGAATTCGTTTAAATAATGATAACAAGATCCAAGCAGATCACCAAAGACTAGCACCGATTGAATCCCGCGAGATCTGACGGAGACACGCCACCACATGCCCTTCGATGACGTTAGACGCACCATCGGGACAGGGATTGGGTGTGGGAGATATTATTCCTACTAGGGGAGAGCGCTGCCACCACACAGCCTCAACCGAGACACTGAAACGAACAAGAATGAGAGCGGGATCCCTCTCGCAGGCGAGGGGCCGAGGTCCTCCGCTCCACCGCGGCCCAAGGACATGGGAGGCGAGGTGGACCGGCGACGGCGCCGATGGAAGGAAAAGAAACCCTAGTCACCTAAGAATAGTTTGGCGTGCGAGATTGTCCTTCTTTACGATCACACCTCGACAAAGGTACCACATATTTAAAAAAATTATTGTTACCTTTGACTTTTATTTTTTACTGTTGCCCATTGAAATCTCGAAGTTCGCAGAATCTACTGAAATAGTAGTACATAGAATGTACGTAGAATTTACCGAAATAGTAGTATATTGAAATCTCCGAGTAAAGGTTCCACCGGGATTCATCCTGGCTTTGTGTCAACTGGACCGCGCTAGTCTCCCCAAAAGGGTGTGCCATGACGCAAGGCGGAGTTTGATCAAATTCCGCCGAAAAGGAACATTAGGGCCCGTTCCGAAGCTCTCCAGCTTCCGAAACGAGTCAGCTTCTCATGGAGCTGGGCGATCTGGCTTCTCACGGGAGCCAGCGCTGCATTCGGCAGCAGCGGCTGCTCCAGCTCCCGTTTGCATGGGCTGGCAGCCCAGGAAGCACTGCCTCAGGGTCACTTGGAGGTCGCATATATCGGGTAATTATGTCGAACTTCTCCTCCTTTGATTTTGGGAGTTGGGTTCGACCAGCTTCTCGTTTTTGCACTGCAGGCCGCTCGTTCTCCAAGGAGCAGGATTCTGGGAGCTGCACCGTTCGGCTAGCTTCTCGCTGGCTTCTCGCGAAGCTGGAAGCTGGAGGACATCCGAACGGGGCCTAAGCGGCAATGTGCTCAAAAATTGCGCAAGCATATGATTTTTGTCATGAGCAATACATTACAAAGCTGAATATTGTTTTCAGAGAGCGGCATTATCAACACGTATCCTCGTAGAAATAAATATATATGTTACAAATCTGGTTAAACAAATACCGCAGCTCATTTCTTAAAAAAAAGCCATTTCCTTTCGTACATGGGTATATGGGGTACATATACCCCAGTACCTATTCGTCAATTCATTGTTGTATGCTGCATTGTGTCATGTGTAGTTATCTATCATTGTGTTATTTCAATGATTTAAGCGTTGAAGCAATTGTGTTATCACCGGTGAGATAACCATGCATGGACCGTTCTTGGACTCGTGGCACTGATATTGTCAATCAATATATGATGACTTAGCGGTCATAGTCTGTAAATGATCAATATATGATCGATGACCTACCTGTCATAATCTGCAAATTCTGATAGTCGAGAAACACAATTCTTTTTCAAACAGCGGTACGTTGTTATCAAACAATAGGAAACGTTGCCATCTCACGCCATCTATACCATTAAATTGACCTTTGTGCGGGCCGTTGTGTTCAGCGGTGTCATTTTCATGAACGCATGACCGAATTAATTCTTCTTTAGGCTCTGAGGTTAGTTGGCTGATTCACAACTTTGACCATCTTACTTGATACGGTTGTAAATAGACTACTAGGATTATACAAAAAAAATGCAGACTAGGTCACTAGAGACTACTTCAGTACTGGTTTAGAATCTGACATTTCAACGGTTAATTTGTTGGGATGTAGTTATATTTTTGCTGTAAATGTAAACCTAGACCAACTGCGTAGCACTCTAATTATTGTGCGGTCTGTCATTTTCCAGCTCCTCCTTGTGTTGTGGAATTGGTTGCTCTGGCTGTATTTGGATTTCCAACTAACCAGTGAAGCTAGTACTATTAAGAGCTCGAAGTTTACTCTACAGAGTGAACATTCATATGCAAAAACTTAAATATCGGTGCAAATGTCCAAAAAAATTCTACTCCCTCCATTTCCTTACACAAGATCACTATAAAAGGTACATTTTGTATATATATAAGGCCACTAACAGTAATCGAGACAAAAATTAATGATGTTTTCTCATACTAGCAATTTGTTTAATACTTGCATGCATGCAGTCATAATAACATTGTACCACTTTCTTCTCATTTCTTCCTTGCATGCATGCTGGCGTATTAATAATCCCGGTTAACGAAAAGAAATGTTGGCTTATGAAGTAGACATTAAATTTTACCTTGGTACTACATGTAATTTGAGTTTGTGGCCTTGTATAAGGAAATGGAGGGAGTAACAATCTATTCATTAAAACAGTTACCAAATCCCGATCGATACACCAGTCTGGTTGCCGTGCTCGATCTGTGCAGTTGGTGGCCAATACATTTGTTTAGAATTGGGAATTGTGGGGATGTAGACAGCCTGATACCAACATTTGTTTAGAATTGGGAATTGTGGGGATGTAGACAGCCTGATACCAACATTTGTTTAGAATTGGGAATTGTGGGGATGTAGACAGCCTGATACCAACATTTGTTTAGAATTGGGAATTGTGGGGATGTAGACAGCCTGATACCAACAGTCTTGTACTCCTACTTTTGTTATTGTCACAAACTTCTGGTCAGCAGTTTGGTTACTCTACTCCCGTCATGGACCCGGTCCACCCCCACTGACTGATGTAGTAAGACGAAGAAAGTCGTGTGTTTGGTTCGGGAACCAAATGAAATGGAATGTAAAAAGACAAAGGAAATCAGACCTTCACCTGATGTTTTGACACTGGAGACAACCATTGCACGGTGCTATGTTTATCCAGATAATTTGATAATACAAACCTTTAACTATACTTGACGGTGCAGATCTTATCCAGTTCTTACGGACCGTGCTTATATATATATGGATCAACTCGAATTGTCACCCGATCATATGATTGGAGGACATGCGTCACAATGTGGGGCTGAGGACATCATATGGTGCGACGTCCCACCTTTTCTTGCAGGTGACGAACTGTCTATCTATCTATCGTTCTATCCTGTTTGACGCACATGTAGTTTAGGAACTACCACCTTCATCAAGAAGCAAGTGCGTGAGGACTGAGATTCATATAACCATAGCGTTTGCTTTGATTTCACACTGGAAATTAGCCAAGCGAGCTCGTAAATATAGATACGAGTATCCCTCGTTTTTTCTTTCCATTTCCTTCAATGAATTAACAAACACGCGTATAATAGTACGTCAAAATGGATCTCTGGCAGTTACATGGTCCGGCAGTTCCCGGGCTGTTCCTCGCAGACTAGCATGTGTGGGGCCTGGTACTGGTGGTGGTAGTAGCTGGGCGGGTAGTAGCACGGCGGCGGGTTCACGGGCACGGGCACGGCCAGCTTCGGCTCATCCTTCTTCTTCTCCCCCGGCTTCTTCACCTCCTCCACCTTGATAATTTGGGCGTGGCCGAGCTTCTTGCAGAGGCAGCTGACGAGGCACACCGGGTCGAGGCTTGATTGGTTGGGTAGTACTGATCGATCTTCCGCAGATGCAAGTGTCTAGCTTGTGATGATTTGGTGAAGGGGATAGCCGCCTTATATACACGCGGTGAGGGAGCGGAGAGAAGTAGAGCTATGTCAGTATCAGGAGCGATCCCAACGCACTATCTAGCGAGTTGTAAGAAGATTCGTAGCAGCAGCGGTGGCAGCACTTGAGCTCTCAGTTGAGTAAACAACTGCCCAACTAGGCAAGTAGCTAGCCATGCATCATGCATGCAAACGCGTCCTCAGTTGAATTTTCCCGATCGGCCCCCATGGAGAGACATTAGACAATGAGCACCGGTTGGTCACGTTGGATGCTCCACCGAAGACGCGGCTGCGGACATAACTACGCAGACCCAGTCGATCGGTTAGTGAACATATCAGCATGAAACGGGACAAAAATAGTATGGATACAATAGCAGCTCACGACCAGCTCAATCAACAATAGTTTTGTCTTAGGAACACGCGAGAGGAGAGGGGGCTCACACGCTCACACCCAACTTTTCCACTACTACATGCAATTAATAGGTAATTCTTTTAATTTTTTCGAGAAAAGATCGATCAGTTGCGATGCTGCTTGTAGCGGGGAGGAGTACTTCGCATATATATCATATACATATAATGCTAGTGTATACTAGCAGAATATTATAAGTTGGTATTTTAGGATATTTTATTTGTTATCTTGTACTCCTTTAGCTTGTAAAAATGTCTTACATTATGAGACGAAGAGAGTATAACACATAAGTAACATATTTTTTTTTCAAATTGGGATTGCTATCTGTGCAGACCGCACATGCATAAGCAGTTTTAGCATGGCTCCTCATACCTCTTCTTACCTCATGGAAGATAAACAATATATAATAAATCTGAGCCGTCAATTTACTTAAGTAGTGAACATGACAAATTAGCCTGTGGTAATTAATTGGTTCTATCCTGTCACCATCTCCCGGTTGCGCACTTAGAAGTAGGGAAGGCTCCATCTTCCGTGAAACAAAGAGGGAAAGGCTTCATCTCAAACTAAGGAAACTGAATCATATTATTTCTCAAATCTCTTGCGAAATCGGCCAGGAGTGAGAACTATGGTAAGATGTCCTCTACTGAATCTTTGTCTCACCGAGAAATCCTCTCCTGAATCACCATTCATCTAAATCTCTTTCTCCACGTCTCCTTCTCCATGGCTTCACGCACAAATATCAGATTTTATGCCTTGGAATTGAGCAAAGATAGTTATCTGCCATCAAAATTTTGGTCGTTGTGGAGGATCCGGCATTTTTATTCATGACTGTGCCACCCATTTGTCATGGATGTGGCTGACTCGTGTTGTTTCCCTTGTGTCGTGCAGCGGTGTAGGGGCTAGCTATGGTTTTTGTGACGTCAGTAAACGTTTCGTCGACATTCCTGGCCAGCCGATAAGGTGCACCGATTGAGATGGTATGCGCGTATATGATTCTCATCATGTTTTCTGAGTGTGGTAGTTCGCTTCCAATTTTGACGACCCTTTTATGGTTTTGCATTTAGTGTTCAACTGCATGTATGCCTGAAAAAAATTGTTGAGCTCTGCGACGAGTAGAATGACAACCAAATGAAATTTGTTCATGAGACGGAGACCGAATGCTCGAGTAGCACCACCATCTTCCTCTATCATGTGTCGCCGTCACCACTTTCCACAATCACAGCAGCTACATGCGATGTGAGACCACCGCTGCACAACCATCTCTTTAGGAGTGGTCACCACAAGGACCGACATCGATGGTGGAGCACACACCACGGACTACCACCTCGCTGGAGAGAGCTCTATCCAGACACGTAGGTCCTGGTGCCAATATGGCCGGAGTTGTAGCATGAAATATCATGATCGCTAACGTACGCCCGGGCAAAGCACAACCGCTGCTAGAACAGGAGCGCACAGAACAGATCGGCGCCACGTCTCTTAACCGAAGCATTGTCTGCGCCGAGCATGCTCGCTTGAGCCAACGCGAGAATCCAGAGAGGAGCCCAACCACTGAACGGGACAAGCAAATGCAGCCGCTGCTACAACCACCGTGCCATGACAGGTGGAGAGCCAGACGGCCAGCGGGCAGGCATCCACGGCAGCCCGAAGGAAGTGGCCTCGAACCAGCCAAATGCACGAAGAGGCCCGCCGCCATCGGCGGCCACCTCAGATCCGACCTAAGGTGCACCCCCTGCACTGACTATGCCTAGCGTAACCACGCCTTGGCAGTCACCAAGATGCAGAGGACCGCCCCGATGTCGTGGCCCACACCACAGCCCCGCACTACGCCACACCCACAGGGAACTAGAGCCCAGCCGCCACCTTCTCGGGGCTGGCCAGAGCTTCGCTGGTGGATGCCCTCCAGCCGCGGCGAGATGAGGGACAAGGAGGACGAACTAGCAGCGCAAGGGTTGCTACCCCCACGTCGCGAGAGGAAGGTGACACGGGGGCGAGTTTTCCCTGTCCGGTTTTTCCAGGTGAGTCCTTACAAAAACATCAAAGGAACAATAATTTACAGCACGGTTAAACAATACATATTTGTATCAAACATATAAATCTTAATGTAGAATTTTATCAAATTTATAAGATTATGTGGCCGGGTATCAATATTTAGTAAGACCTCAATGATACATGACTTCATGTGGTTCCCTATTTCTAGGGCTAGGTGGTGTGAACGATATCAGCTACCCGGTCTGGTCTCGCGACGTAAAGCTCGTCCACAGGTCATACATTGAGGTCTGACCTAATGAATCAGGTTAAACTAATTCTTCCCTAAAAAAAGGTTAAACAATTTCCCGCAAAGGTAAAAGTGGAATTAAATCAAATTAAATACCTCATCAGTTTAGAGCACGTAACCTGGATCTGAGTGCATGCATATACAAATATAGTTGCGCTTTTGTACGTACTAGTAAGCATCTCAAACGTAAAACAGATGAATTCACATAATATAAAAAAATAAATGTTTTTAAAAATATAAATCAAATGGATACACAATGTTTGATGTCGCTCAAATTGTATTTTCAAAAGCGAGACACAATAGTGGTTATGTTGCTGCATAGAGTAATAGCAGGAAAATATTCTCATTTAAATAAAATCAGCAATTATTTATTAATACAGTAATATAGGCATGTAGTATAGTCTTTTCTTCGAGTGTAACCAGGAAAAAAAAGTATAAACTGCCTTACGGTGCAATTATATTGTTCAAGATGCTTAATTCTCGAATCTTATTTTATTCTACTAATCTGCATAGCAAAATATATATTTGTACTAATTTGGATCAAATTATATACTCCCTCCATTTTTATATACAAGACCACTATGGAATATATATTTTGCATCTATACAAGGCCATCAACAGTAATCGAGGCAAAATCAACGCTATTTTCTCGTACTAAGAACTTGTTTAATAATTGCATGCATGCAGTCTTAGTAACAGTTAGCTACTTCCTCCATTCAGTTTCTTTGCATACATGCGAAGTATTAATGATCCCAGTAAACAAGAAGAAAATTTGACTTGTAAAATATGCATTAAATTTTACATTGGTACCTGTAATCCGAGTTTGTGGCCTTGTATATAAAAATGGATGGAGTATATTTTTTGGTTGTGTGGACTGCTAAAATTATATAGCTACCTACTATGGATAATAGGAAATAGAAGATGATATGTGACTACAACGACTTCTATATGAAATAAAGAAGATTTACAAGAACTAATTGAAATAGAAAAGGGCTAAAAGAAATCCAATAATTATCATGATAGAAAATATTTATCCGGTTTTGTATGTGTTTATGCGTTGACAACCATACTAACTTACAATGATGTAAGACGCTTTGTACGTATAGAAATTGAAATGAGTTATGAAGAAAAATAAAGATGAAAGGAAAAGTATTCTAGAGTATTTGTCAAGCTTGACGTTATCAAGCTTTCAGATCAGCTTCTAAGTTACAAAAAAAATGATGAATCCTCAAATAAGAAAGAGCCAACAATTTGGAACATGCTACAAAACTGGTGAAGATAGAAAGCATTCATCTTCTTTTTCCTTGTCGTAAGAAGTAGCTTCAGCATACATTTGTAACAGTGTAATACCTGATCCAAAAAAAGTTGTTCATTATTATTATTGGAGGAAAGAGGCGCGCAGACAAAGAAAGAGAGGCGGTGCAAATAAGGCCTTAAACAGCATGTCTTCAAGTTTGATGACTGCAGATATGTTGGATCATTTGAAACTGCACAAGTATATAAGAATAAATATATGTGCCAAAATAGCGAAAGGTATTTGGTTTCTCTGTCATGAAACAAAATAAATCCGACTAAGTACAGTTTATATGATTTCTCTGTACCAATATACGGCAATTGTATTAGGACAGATCCCTTGAAGGATCTATTTATTGGAACTCAGCCGGATTAGTTTCTTCATTGGATCCTTCTGTATGGTAAAATTCTCTTTATTGGAACGCATTAGAGATTGCATACCTTTACAGAACAGCGAGAGATATTCTCTAACAACAGTTACGGAGTCATGTGACCCGTTTTAGATGTATAGAATCATGTAACTGAAATAGTAGTACATCTTTAATATCTTGCCTCCTACTGAATCTTACATAATTTACTGAATTGTTGTGCAATTATGTTAAAGTGATGCGTGTAAAGTTTTCTCTAAGAATGAATCATATATTTGATTTCCAACCTATCCCTGGAGATAGTGCCTAGTCAGGTGCAACCCACCTTAATTCCAGATAAAGCAACGTTATACGTAAAACACACACTGATCAAATAGCACAAATAAGGCAATTCTAATCAAGGGGATGGCGTTACCTCTTGATACAGTCCAATTTAATGCATATGGTGGTACGAAGTAAAGCCCAAGGAAGCCGGCATGAACATGAGAAGTAATCATGGGAAATAGACTCTGCATCTTGATTTCTTCAGTATCCCTCTTGATCCTACTTTGTAAGACAAGATTGTTGCATTCTTATGTACGTGCCATATATAATTACACATTTTCAGTACAACAATCGGCAACCTAAGATAATCCCAAATCTATCATTCTAGATTGCTTGAAGCCCCACGATTCTTATTTAATATGTAATGCACGTGCACCCACTGAACAGACACTTTGTCGGCGTGGGTGTTGCGAACGGAGCTGAAGTTAACGCGGATGCCGATGGTTGCCGGAGAGCATGCCCTGGACGTGGATGGAGTCGTCGCAATAGCGGCAGAAGAGCGCCTGGCCTCCAAACAGAAGACGATGGCGGCAATAGCACGTGTGTTCCCGGAGGAAGACGAAGCTCCTCACGCTTCCCCCATCATGGCTAGCGTGCATGATGGCGGCAGGCAGTTCGCTTAGCTTCCTAATAGGATGGATGTGCCCGGGATAAGTTTTTTAATAGGATGGATTTGTCTAAAATTAGATTCCTAATAGGATGGATGCACTTTAATTTAGTTTCCTAGAATAGGATGCACCCGTGATTATTAGTTTCCTAATTGATCAGGCGTGGAGTTTTATATTTTCCTCCACGATAGAGTACGGTCAGTCAATGTAAATTGCTAAGTGCACACAGAAAATGGTTTAGGTTAAGGCTACCCGTTAGATTGATTTTAGTGGGCCTAATCGTGCGATGGTATTGAATCTGTGTACGCTTTATGGGGTGTGCTTAAAGAAGTTATTGTTTGATTGTTTAATAGTAGTATAGAATAGTAGTATAGATAGATGATTTTAATGGGCCTAATCGTGCAGTAGTATTGGATCTGTGTACGCTTTGTGGGATGTGCTTAAAGAAGTTCTTGTTTGATTGTTTAATAGTAGTATAGATATAGATAAGGCTAACCGTTAGATTGATTTTAATGGGTCTAATCGTGCGATGGTATTGGATCTGTATACATTTTGTGAGATGTATTTAAAGGAGTTCTTGTTTGATTGTTTAATAATAGTATAGATTTATCGTTAGATTCTATGTGTACACATTCGCTATTTTCAACAACTGAACCTTCGAAAGTAATCTTCGCGTTGTCAAAGCTGAAAGGGGACCTACGAAATAATCAATGCATGATGACCGTACATAATTCGGCCGTAGCTAAGCTAGTCCACAGAGCTGATGAGTCCAGAGACGTTGTACTAAGCTAGTACGTGGTAGTACCATGCAACACGAGTCGTACGTACGTACAGGGTCAGTTTAGCGGTCAACAGGACATAGACATTGCATTGACTAAACGCTTCAAGTGTCTGACATATCACCCACCAATCTTTGATTAAACGCTTCAAGTGCCAAGTGTAGAGTGTTGCTAAATCTTAGTTCAGTAAAATTTAGCTATGTCTTTTTTTAAGGGAAATTTAGCTATGTCTTAGTCGATGCTATATTCGTCAGATTTTGCATCGAAATTTGTAAAAAAGAAGGTTATTATTTTTCTTTCATCACTTAGTTGAGACTTTTTTTTGATAAAACTTTTAATCTATTCATCTTCAATTATGGCAGTACAACGAACACTAGAAATAAAATTTACATCCAAATCCGTAAACCACCTAGCGACGACTACAAGCACCGAAGCGAACCAAAGACTTGATGGATATTCGTGGTTGTATATATGGATGGACTAGAATTATCAGCTAATCATATGGTTGGATGACATTTGTCACGATTTGGGGCTGAGGGTATCATGGTGTGACGTCCTAACTTTTGTTGCAGGTGATGTACTATCTATTTTTTTCCAAACACGGTACAAACACAAGCGCTCATATATACGTGCATACACTCATCCGTATGAACAAACATACAACCAACTCCTATAAGCATCTCTCAAATACTGAATCAGCATATCATTTTATGATTTTACGAAATCATCGTAGGCGCCTCGTAGTCGACGCAAATGTCTTTTGTCACTGAACACGCATCGTCGGAACTCCTGAAATAAATTCAGGATAATTGCGAGCATCAGAACTTGAACCCTACTGGGCCAGGACATCACTGTCCTCCTAACTATCTAACTATAGGTTGGTTCGCTACTATTTATCTATGGTGTTGTTTTCTTAGGCTCCTCGGCCTCATCGGCACATGCCCTAGCCCCAAACCAACATGTAGTTTACGAACCTCGCCTTCACCAAGAAGTAAGCACCGGCCGGCCTGAGAACTGAGATTTAGATAACCATAGCGTTTACTTTGGTTTCAAACTGGAATTTAGCCAAGCGAGATCGTAAATAGATAGAGTTTCCTTCAATGAATTAATATACACGCGCGCATGTAGCTATTTGTAGTTGCTGACAAAAATCAAAATTAAAGCACGTAAAAATCGCTCTCTCGCAGCTACATGCATGGTCCGGCAGTTACATGGTCAGAAGTAGAGCGGGTACTGGTGGGGGTAGTAGGAGCAGCTGGGCGGGTAGAAGAAGTAGGGCGGCGGGTGCACGGGCTCTGGCTTCGGCTCATCCTTCTTCTTCTCCTCCGGCTTCTTCACTTCCTCCACCTTGATGATTTGGGCGTGGCCGAGCTTCTTGCGGAGGCAGCTGACGAGGCACACCGAGTCGACGCCGTCGCCGACCACCTCCAGCTGGTCCCTCGCGTCGCCGGTTATCCCCATGGACGTCACCCCGGCAGCTCTCGCGGCAAGCGTCAGTGCTTTGGACCGGCGTTTGTCGCACGACATGCTCAACTGGATGACAATCTTTTGCTGCAGCAAGGAGAAAAGCCATGGATCAATCGTATGCTCCAGCTTCATAGTAATGCTCGAAATTGAGTTGCTAAACAAAACAACACGAGAAGCAAACCAAAACTAGGAGCAGAAAGAAACTCACCTTCATTGCTTGCTCCTCGATTGCTAGATGCCTATGAAGGAGAAACAGGAACTGGATGGGGGGAATGCTCGTGTTTCAGGCAAAGCTGATGAGATGCAGCCAAGTGTCTAGCTTGTGATGATTTGGTTGAGGGGGTAACTGCCTTATATACACGCACGCAGTGGGAGCAGAGAACTAGAGTTATCAGGAGCGATCCCAACGAAGCTAGTCGTAAGAAGATTCGTAGCAGTGGCAGTTGAGCTCGCAGTGAGTATACAAGTGCCCGACTGGGCAAGTAGCCATGTGCATGTAAGCGCGTCCTGATCACAATCACAAGCTCTCCCTTGAATTTTCCGATCGGCAGGCGACCCAGCCATGGAGAGACGAGACATTATACAATGACTTGTGACGAGATCTGAATACCAGGACGACGCGACCAACCCAATTATTGTTGATTGGCCACGTTCCAGGCTTCTCCGAAGATGCGGTTGGCGGACGTACCCACTAACTACGCAGACCGAGTCGATCGGTTAGTTAACATATCAGCATGGAAGGACAAAATACATACAAGCATACAAAATAGCCTAAATTCAACTGATCAGCGGTACTCGATCAGCCACTAGTGTCGTTTTTTTTATCTTAGCTTTTGAAATTGGCTTTTGCCACATTTTATATATAAAACAACAACCGGTCAAAGTACACAATCGAGCGATATAGGGTGATGAGCTAACCCTTCGAGGATAACCGGACCATGCAAGATGCACACGACTATGCCGCCAAGAGAAAGCACATGAGGAATTGATTACAACCCCGCACTACGCCCTATTACGCCAAAGCTTCACGATAACACCCTCAGGAAGGAGAACGGTGCTAAACATCATCGCTGCCGAGTCCACAATGAGCAAAGGTTCTCATCCGGAACCCAGACACGAAGAGGAGCACCACGACGATGTCTTCAAGAAGGTATTGCCTTCAACAATTCCACGGACGGAATTTCTTTAAGGGGTAGAGGCTGTCATGACTCGTAGTTTAGACGAGGGCGGGGATATTTTTTTCTGAATGTGCGTTGCGTTCATGCATACAAACTTTTGGCTAATATTTTTTTACTTAAGCTTAGTTGAATTAAGATTCAAATAGAAAAATTGACACAACCTCTGCTCATATTTGAGCTTTGGCACAATTCAAAAGTACAATTCATTAGTGAATTGAGAATTCATTTAAATAACGAAAACAAGAACCAAACAGATCTACCAAAGACCAGCACCGATTGAATCCCGTGAGGTTTGACGGAGACACACCACCACACGTCCTTCGATGATGCTAGACGCACCACCGGGACGGGGATGGGTGTGGGAGATATTATTCCTACTACAGCGCTGCCACCACACCGCCCCAACCGAGACACTGAACCGAACAAGAATGCGAGCGGGATCTCTCCCGCAGGCGAGGGGATGAGGTCCTCTGCTCCTCTATGGCCCAAAGGCCATGGAAGGTGAGGCGGATCGGCGACGGCGCTGATGGAAGGAAAAGAAACCCTAGTCATCTGAGAATAGTTTGGCGTGCGAGATTGTCCTTGTTTACTGTTGCCCATTGAAATCTCTGGGTTCACAGAATCTACCGAATTTGTAGTACATAGAATGTACGTAGTATCTACCAAAATAGTAGTACATTGAAATCTCCGAGTAAAGGTTCCACTGAAATTCATCCTGGCCTCATGTCAACAGGACCACGCTAGTTGCCCCAAGAGGGTGTGCCATGGCGCAAGGCGGATTTGATCAAATCCCACCGAAAAGTAACATTAAGCCGCGATGTGCTCAGAAATTGCGCAAGCATATCATTTTTGTCGTGAGCAATACATTACAAGGCTGGATATTGTTTTGAGAGCGGCATTACCAACCACGTATCCTCACAGAATTAAATATATATCTGACGAATCTGGTTAAACAAATATGGCAGCTCATTTCTTAAAAAAGGCCATTTCTTTTCGTACATGGGGATATGGGGTACACATACCCCAGTACCTATTCGTCAATTCATTGTTGTATGCTTGATTGTGTCATGTGCACTTATCTATCATTGTGTTCTTTCAGTGAATTAAGCGTTGAAGCAATTGTGTCATCACCGGTGAGACAACCACGGAACCACGGACCGTTCTTGGCCTCGTGGCCCTGATATTGTCAATCAATATATGATGACTTAGCGGCCATAATCTGTAAATAATCAATATATGATTGATGACCTACCGGTCATAATCTGCAAATTCTGATAGTCCAGAAACACAATTCTATTTTAGACAGCGGTACGTTCTTGTCAAACAAAAGGAAATATTGCCATCTCTCACCATCTACACCATTAAATTGGCCTTCATGCGGGCCATTGTGTTCAGCGGTGTCATTTTTCATGAACGCGTGATCAAATTAATTCTTCAATAGGCTCTGAAGTTAGTTGGCCGATTCACAACTTTGACAATCTTACTTCGTTGCACTGATATTGTAAATAGTCCAAGGTTTTGGATCCCAAGTGGACCTTTTTTCTCGTGGGTCAATAGGCTCTGAAGTTATTTGGCCGATTCACAACTTTGACCATCTTACTTCGTTGCACTGATATTGTAAATAGAATAGAGTAATAGACTACTAGGATTATACAATAAGAAATGCAGACTAGGTCACTAGAGACTACTCCCTCAATAAACTAATATAAAAGTGTTTAGATCACTAGTGATCTAAACGCTCTTATATTAATTTACAGAGGGAGTACTTCAGTGCTGGTTTAGAGTCTGACTCTTCCGATGGTTAATTTGTCAAGATGTAGTTATATATCTGTTGTAAACGTAAACCTAGAGCAACTGCATAGCACTGTAATTATTGTGTGGTCCGTCATTTTCGTGCTCCTCCTTGTGTTGTGGAATTGGTTGCTCTGGTTGTATTTGGATTTCCAACCAGCGAAGCTAGTATTAAGAGCTCGAAGTTTACTCTACAGAGTGAACATTCATATGCAAAAACTTAAATATCGGTGCAAATGTCCAAGAGAATTCTAACAATCTATTCATTAGACAGATCATAAATCCCGATCGATACACCAGTCTGGTTGCCGTGCTCGATCTGTGCAGTTGGTGGCCAATACTTTTGTTTAGAATTGGGAATTGTGGTGATGTAGACAACCTGAAACCAATAGTCTTGTACTTTTGTTATTGTCACAAACTTCTGGTCAGCAGTTTGGTTACTCTACTCTCGTCGTTGACCCAGCCCACCCCCACTGACTGATGTAGTAAGACGAAGAAAATCATGCGTTTGGTCCGGGAACTAAATGAAATGGAATGTAAAAAGACGAAGAAAATCAGACCTTCTCCTGATGTGTGACAGTGGAGACAACCATTCCCCGGTTCTATGTTTATTCAGATATTTTGCCAATACAAACCTGAAACTATATATGGATCAACTCGAATTTGTTGCAAAAAAAAAAAAGGATCAACTCGAATTATCACCCAATCATATGATTGTATGATTGGAGGACATGCATCATAATGTGGGGCTGAGGGTATCATGGTGTGACGTCCTACCTTTTCTTGCAGGTGATGTACTATCTACGAGTATCTATCTATTGTGCTGTCCAGTTTGACGCACAAACCACAAGTAGTTTAGGAACATCACCTTTGTTGGGCAAATAAGCCACGACCATGTACTGGGCATAGTCTGACTAGTGTCTAGGCTTAGTTCGGCTAGGTACGGGTGCGTGCGTGTGCGGTGTGTGTCTTGGATGCAAGTGTGCGTGCGTGGGTGAGTCTGTTGGCGAGGAAGCAGGAGGTGTGACCGCGTCGCCAGCGCTGCGAGTGGCCGCGTCGTCCGCGTCGGAGCGCGGCGGGTGCGCGAGCCAGGATGTGCGGGACGTGGTGAGTGGGTTGACTGGACGCGGCATGGCGTATGTGCGCAAGCGTATAAGTCTCCCCCATCCCTGTGTATTCTGTGAGTGGCTTGAGTTTGTGCTCGAGGATAAAAGCCGTCCGGGGGCGGTGGCGTACGTGCGCCTGGAAACCCACTTGTGTCCACCACATCCTTCTTCTTCTTCCTTCACTTCTCCTGTGTGTGCCTGAGAGAGAAGTACACAGAGAGAGAGCGCTCCGGCGAGTGAGGAAGAAGGCCGCAACAACGATAATTGGTATCAGAGCTTCGGTTGGAGCACGCCGGCGGCAATGGCGATCGTGCCGCACGGCAGAGGTGCGGGCGGGTCGGCGACGATGGCGATGCCGATGCTGACCGCGGACAACTACACCGTCTGGGCAATCAAGGCGCAGGCCATCCTCGACGTGCACACCGTATGGGAGGCGGTGGCGCCGGGCGACGCAGCGGTGAACGCCAAGAAGGACAAGATGGCGCGCGCGTTTCGCCTCGGGGCATTGTTGGAGGATGTGCTGCTGCAGGTGTCGACGAAGCTCACCGCCAGGGAGGTATGGGACTCCCTAAAGGTGAGGTTCGTCGGCGCCGATCGGGTCCGCGCGGCGAGGTTGGTGACGCTGCGCGGCGAATTTGACCGCCTGAAGATGGCGGACGGTGAGGAGCTCGACGTGTACGGCGGGAGGCTCGCGGCGATGGCGGCGAGGTATGCCAACCTCGGGGAAACGCTGGGCGACGCGGCGCTCGTCAAGAAACTGCTGGATACGGTGCCGGATCGGCTCTTCCCCGTCGTTGACGGCATTGAGCAGTTCCACGACGTGACGACGATGGCGTTCGACGAAGCGCTCGGGCAGCTGCGTGCGTTCGACGAGAGGGTTCGGCGCCGTGGACAAGACGGCGGCGAGCGTGGGGGTGAGCAGCTGCTCATGACGGCGGCGCAGTGGGCAGCGCGGGAGCGTCGACACGGCGGTGCTCGGGACGACGACGACGGCAAGAGCGTGGCATCGAGCAGCGGCGGGAATAGGCGCGGGCGCTGCTACAATTGTGGTCAGCGAGGCCACTTCAAGCGCGACTGCACCAAGCCGAGGAAGGGCGCGGCGCCGAAGCAGGCAATGTTGGCGGACGTCGGCGTCGAGGACGGCGGACTCCTCTAAGTCGTGGCTTAGGGGGAATGTGTTGGGCAAATAAGCCACGACCATGTACTGGGCATAGTCTGACTAGTGTCTAGGCTTAGTTCGGCTAGATACGGGTGCGTGCGTGTGCGGTGTGTGTGTTGGACGCAAGTGTGCGTGCGTGGGTGAGTCTGTTGGCGAGGAAGCAGGAGGTGTGACCGCGTCGCCAGCGCTGCGAGTGGCCGCGTCGTCCGCGTCGGAGCGGGCGGGTGCGCGAGCCAGGATGTGCGGGACGTGGTGAGTGGGTTGACTGGACGCGGCATGGCGTACGTGCACAGGCGTATAAGTTTCTCCCATCTCTGTGTATTCTGTGAGTGGCTTGAGTTTGTGCTCGAGGATAAAAGCCGTCCGGCGGCGGTGGCGTACGTGCGCCTGGAAACCCACTTGTGTCCACCATATTCTTCTTCTTCTTCCTTCATTTTTCCTGTGTGTGCCTGAGAAAGAAGTACAGAAAGAGAGAGAGCGCTCCGGCGAGCGGGGAAGAAGGCCGCAGCAACGACAACCTTCACCAAGAAGCAATCGCTTGACAACTGAGAATCATAGTATAAACATAGCGTTTGCTTGGATAGTTGGATTTCAAACTCGAAATTAGCCAAGCGAGCTCGTAAATATAGATAAGAGTATCTCTCGTTTTTTCTTTTCATTTCCTTCGATGAATTAATAAACACGCGCATAGCACGTCAAAATGGATCTCTGGCAGTTACATGGTCCGGCAGTTCCCGGGCTGTTCTTCGCAGACTACCATGTGCGGCGCCTGATACTGGTGGTGGTAGTAGCTGGGCGGGTAGTAGCACGGCGGCGGGTTCCCAGGCACGGGCACGGCCGGCTTCGGTTCCTCCTTCTTCTCCTCCGGCTTCTTCACCTCCTCCACCTTGATGATTTGGGCGTGGCCGAGCTTCTTGCGGAGGCAGCTGACGAGGCACACTGGGTCGACGCCGTCGCCGACCACCTCCAGCTGGTCCCTCGCGTCGCCGGTTATCCCCATGGACGTCACCCCGGCTGCTCTGGCGGCTAGCGTCAGTGCTTTGGACCGGCGCTTGTCACATGATATGCTCAACTGGATGACAATCTTTTGCTGCAACAAGGAGAAAAGCCATGGATCAATCTTCAGAGTAATGTATCAATTGCTCACAATTAAGATCCTAAACAAGGCAACAGGAGAGGTAAACAAAAAATAGGATCAGAAACTGAATAGGTTTACTCACCTTCATTGCTTGCTGCTGGGTTGCTAGATGCGTGTGAAGGAGAAGCAGGAGCTTGATGGGGAATTGTTGGTGTTGGAGGCGAGGCTAGAATGGTTTGGGTAGCTACTGATCGATCTTCCACAGATGCAAGTGTCTAGCTAGCTTGTGATGATTTGGTGAAGGGGATATCCCCGTTATATGCACGCTAGAAAACTAGAGCTATCAGTATGAGGAGCGCAATCCCAACGCACTAGCTCGCTAGTAGTAAGAAGATTCGTAGCAGCTGCCGCAGTTGAGCTTCGACGGAGTAAACAACTGCCCAAGTGGGCAAGTAGACATGCATGTAAACGCGTCCTCGTCACAAAGGACTCGGTTGAATTTTCCTGATCGACAGGCTAGCTACCCATGGAGAGACACTAGACAATGACTTGTGACGATATCTGCCCAACTATATCACCAGTTGGCCACGTTGGATGCTCCACCGAAGACGCGGCTGCGGACAAAACTACGCAGACTGAAGCGGGACGAAAATGGCATGGATACAGTAGCAGCTCAAGTTCAACTGATCGGCGGTCCTCGATCAGCTCAATCAACAATAGTTTTGTCTTAGGAACACGCGGGAGCAGAGAGGGATCACAAGGTCGCACCCAGCTTTTCCACAATTGCACGCAATTAATAAGCAATTCTTATGATTATTCGAGAAAAATGAGTGTTGCAATGCTGCTTGTAGTAGGGACAGTTTCATATATATGATACTAGTGTATAATAGCATAATATGATAAGTTGGTATTTTAGGATATTTCATTTCTTATCTTGTATAACACACAGTAACACTTTTTTTTTGAGGATCACATAGTAACACATTTGTTTGTTTCCAACTGGGTTTGCTACCTATGTAGACCGCACATGCACGAGCAGTTTTAACATGAGCCCGTTTGCCTCTTCTTACCTCATGGAAGGTTAAGAATATATAATAAATCTGAACCGTTGATTTAATTAAGCAGTGAGAAGGAGTAATTAGCTCGTGGTAATTAATTGGTTCTAGCCCCTCACCATTTCCCACTTGTGCACTTAGGGCATCTCCAAAGGCGGACCCGCAAACCGCCCACATTTGTCTAGAGCGCGTTGTTCGGACCGCGGGAGCCATCCAACGTGGGCCTGTATCAGTCTGTGGGACGGTCCGGGCGCTATTTCTCCCGCAAACCAAAGAAAAAAGTGGGGGAGGTTTGCGGGAGTCTGGACACGCGAAACGTATGAATCTGACACCCCCGGCCCACCCAAAACCCTTTTCGGACCCAGCAGTTTCGTCCTCCTTATTTTCTCTCCTTCTTTCTCTCTTGCTTTCGCAGCCGCTCCACCACCCGAGCTACCACGCCACACCCCTGCCGGAACTCTGTGTCTCCGTCGCTTCCGATGCTCCAGCAGGGCTCCCCGCCGGCCGCCGCTTCTCCTCCGTCTCTGTTTAACCCCTGCCCTCCGACCGCCCCGCCATGCATGTACCATCCTCCACCATGCCCGGCAACTGTTCGATGAATCGCTCGAGCTGAAAACAGTTGCCCCTTCCTCTTCCTAGCAATGGATTCTAATTTGGAGTACATATATGAGCAGTATGTTGAGTCGTCCGACGGCTCGTCGGACGAGGAGTACTTCGATGAGATGGCGATGATGCAGGCGGTCCTTGAATATGTAGAGCGTGCAGAGGAGCATGCTCTCAATTTCAAGGGCTCAATGAAGGGTCATCGAGTGCTCAACCGCAACAGGGCGTGCGGGCATTTGACACTGATGGCCGACTACTTTGCCCCCGATGAACTATTCGCTGACCATTTTCGCTGGAATTTTCGAATGTGTAAGACCGTTTTCGATCATTTGTACCATGGAGTCTGCTCCTATGATGACTACTTCATCCTGAAAAAGGACGTCGTGGGAACAATTGGCTTCTCTGGTTACTAGAAGTGCACGGCCGCACTCTGGATGCTTTCATATGGCACGGCCGCTGATTCGTGGGACGAGTACCTACGGATGTTTGAGTTCATATGTGGAGATGCCATGCGTAGGTTTGCAGCTACCGTGGTTGAGGTGTTCGGACCTCAGTACCTGAGAGAACCAGCTGTGGCAGACACCGAGAGGTTGTTGGCAGTCTCAAAAGCAAGAGGGTGGTCAGCTTTGCTTGGATCTCTTCACTACATGCATTGGAAATGGTAGAACTACGCCAAGGCTTACAAGGGCAATATTAGGGTCATGTTAAGAAGCCCACCATCATTCTTGAAGTAGTTGCATCACTGGATCTTTGGATATGGCACACTTTCTTTGGCATGACTGTCGGGTCTCACAATGACATCAATGTGGTGCAACGATCGTTGTTGTTTGCGAGGCTGACTGGAAGAAAAGCTCCTCCTTGCCATTATACTATCAATGGACATAAGTACAACATGGGATACTATCTGGTTAACGGTATCTATCCTCCATGCGCTGCCTTTGTCATCATCATCTCAAACCAAGTTGGCCCGCAAAAGGCTCACTTTGCCCCAAAACAAGAAGCAGCTACAAAGGATGTCGAGAGGGCATTTGGAGTTCTTTAGGCTCGTTTTGTCGTTGTTTGTGGACCTCCAAAACTATGAGATCCGAAGACCTTGTGGGAGGTGATCATGCACAACATGATCGCCGAGGATGACGGTGACGATGCTGCCGCAGCTCTGGAATTTGAGAACATGGGTGATCCTATCCAACTTCCAGACTAGAATCCGGCCATGTTTGAAGAGTTTATTCAAATGCACCAACAAATACAGTGAGCATAAGTGAGCGGTGAAAGGGTTCAAAAATTTTGGGATCTAATATTTGAACATTTTCAAATTTGAACTAGTGTTGCATGCGGCTATTTGAACATCTATACCCTTTGCATGCGGCTATAAGCAGTTGTTTGGGCCTCCTGAGGATAATTTTGTATCCTTGGATGAGTCGAGGGTTGAGGATATTCCTCAGCTAACTGCGGATGAGAACGATATCTTGACCGCCCCATCTTCGGAGAAAGAGGTGTTTGAAGCAATTTCACAAATGAAGAATAATAAAGCTCCAGGGCCGAATGGTTTTCCGGCGGAGTTTTACAAAAAATGCTGGCACATTATTAAGGGTGAGTTGCTCCCGATGTTAAAGTGTTTATGTGGTTTGTCCATAAACAAGTCATTCTAACTAAGGACAATTTGGCAAAACACAACTGACAGGATCTACAAGATGTAGTTTCTGTGAGAGTGATAAATCCATCAAACACCTCTTTCTTGACTGCCCTTTGGCAAAAAAAATGGCAGTCGGTCCATATTGCATTTAATATTACTCCTCCGAATACTATCAACACGTTATTTGGGACGTGGCTAGACGGGATAGATTCCGAAACAGCAACACATATCCGTGTAGGAGTATGTGCTTTATTATGGGCAGTTTGGAACTGCAGAGACGATTTGGTTTTTAACAGAACAACAAATATTCATTTCTTGCAGGTTATCTTCCGGGCCACTACACTGATTCGTATGTGGTCACTACTCACTCCGACGGAGGCCAGACAGCGTTCGGTTACCGGGTCTATCCGATGGGAGATGGTAGATCGGGATATCTTCAACCGGTTTGGATGAAGGTCATGTAATAAGATAGATGTTTAGTTTCCTATCTTAATTTGTGTCTGCCGGTTGTGGCTGTCCTTTTATTTTGCTTTTGCTCTTTGTGAGCCTTTTTACTTTCCGAGACATGAAGACTTTTGTTGAATGCCTTGCTTCTCAATAATATGGCCGTATGCATCATTCTGATGTAGAGGCCGGGGGATAACCTCCTTTTCGAAAAAAAAATTGATCGTGCGTACTTGAAAAAAATGAGAAAGGCTGGATGTATGCGGCTACATTTGGATGATGTCCTCCCGCATCCATGCCCGCAGACTGATCCCGTCTGTCCGCAGACAAATGCGGGAGGATTTTTACGGGTGCGGTTGAAGATGCCCTTATAAGCGGGGACGATTTTGTCTTCCGTGAAAGAAAGAAAGAAAGGCTTCATCTTCTCTGAAAGAAACAAGGAAAGACTCCATCTAAAACTAAGGAAACTGAATCACATTATTTCCCAAATCTCTTGCGAAATCGGCCTGGAGTGAGAATCATGGTAAGATGTCCTCTACTGAATCTCCCTCCCTCCAAGAAATCCTTCTCATGAATCACCGCTCATTTAAATCTATTTCTTCACATCTCCTTTTCCATGGCTCCGGGCACAACTATCAGATTTTATGCCTTGGAATTGAGGAAAGATAGTTATCTCTCATCAAAATATTGGTCGTTGTGAAGCATCTGGCATTTGTATTCACGATTGTGCTACCCATTTTTCATGGATGTGGTTGACTCATGTTGTTTCCCTTGTGTCGTGCAGCGGTATGAGGGCTAGCTATGGGTTTTTTTAGAACATAGACGTCAGGGATGTCCGGCTTTAAATTAATAAAGCCCTCCACATAGGCAGCGTGCATAAACAGAACAGACCAAATAAACGGAACGAAACCGAAGCTAGCCAACCAAGTTCTAAGGCATGCCACAGAGGGTAACGACGGCGAAATAAAGTGCATTACATGGCATAGCCAGCCAGACTAACGAGCGCGCAGGCTCGGGGGAACCCAAGACCAAAGACCAAAAGGACTGCCCATCCCTATGAGGCAGCAAACGGAGGTGACGGGGCTCGAGACGCCGAGTAGACGGAGCAAAGACGTGCGATAGCTTGGCGATGAAGATTAGACTCCTGTTGCCTTCCCAGCGGTGCCCACTGCTGCAAGAATAAGATGCATTTGAAGACTACATCAACAGGGTGAGAGGAAAATACTCCCTCAATAGTAAACTTGTTACGGATTTTCCATAAGGTCCATAACATGGCCGAGGCACACGTCCACATGATCCGGCGCAAAGGACCCTGGATCGACGATAGGTATGACACAAGCTCAGAGCATGAGCGTGGAACCCAATCCACCCCAGCAGCCTCACGAACCGCGCTCCAAGCAAAGCGCGCCAAAGGACACCGGAAGAACACGTGGTCAGCATCTTCCGCGTCGGCACACAAAGCGCAAGGACCGGAAGCAGGGCCATTGCGCTTGGCTATATTGATAGAGGTAGGAAGGCGATCTTGGCATAGTTGCCATAGGAAGACCTTAATCTTAAGCGGGATTTGCGCCTTCCAAAGCCCCATGGCTGCCATCGGGGCATGGCCGCGGCACAACTCTCTATACAGGGACTTGACAGTGAACTTGGCAGAGCCCAAAAGTCTCCAAGAGACCACGTCTGCGGAGCCCGACAGCCGCACATTCGCTATCAGAGCCCGCAAGCGCTCCCAATCTTCCAACTCCGGCCCAAAAGCTCCCTTCTGAAGCAGATAGGGGGCGGAGTGGCACTAAGAGCCGAAGCAACCAGTTGGTTGGGCTCAACCGCGATGGAATAGAGATGGGTAAACTCCGACCAAAGAGGATGCTGGCCTATCCAAACGTCGTGCCAAAAACGCGTGGATCGGTCGTTATTAACAGTGAACCTCGCACCACTGGCGAAGTATGGTTTGAGGGATTAGATAGAGGTCCAGAAAGGGGACCCTTGAGGTGTTGCCTCAAAGAAATTCCCATGCGGGAAATACTTGGCACGAAGGAGGTCCACCCAGAGGCCGGTCCCTCCCTGGGATAGCTTCCAGATCCACTTGCACATAAGCGCAATGTTCATCAGCTTAGAGTTGATGATCCCAAGGCCCCCCTGAGCTTTAGGTCTACAGACGGCTTGCCACTTAACCATGTGGTATTTCCGTTTAGGGCCCGCTCCTTCCCAAAAGAAACGTGCCCGCGGGGTATCCATTTTTGTGTGGACCCCATCAACCATCAAGAATGTACCCATGGCAAACATGGGTAGGGAAGAGAGGCCGGAGTTAGTAAGGATTAGTCTTGCCCCTGAAGACATAAATCGACCTTTCCACGGGCAAACCCGGTCCGCCACCTTAGTGTTGAGAGGTTCCCAATCAGCAATCGAGCATTTCTTCTCTGCGATCGGGAGGCCGAGATAGGTAAACGGGAACTTCCCAAGTTTGCAATTAAGCAAGTTGGCCACCCGCTCACTTTCGGCCGCGTCCATCCCTATGGACACCACTTCACATTTGTGGATGGCCTTAACCGTTGCGATACTGTGTTTGTCCGGCTCAAAAAGGAGAAGAGTGTCATCCACATACTGCAGGTGTGACACACCCCCTGGGATCAGATTTCCGACCACTCCCCTGATGTGGCCGGCAGATCGAGCTTTGTCTAGCATGGCGCCCAAGGCGTCCGCCACAAAGTTGAAGAGCAACGGTGAGGCTGGGTCCCCTTGACGTAGCCCACGCTTGTTGCGGAAGAAGTTCCCTACTTCTCCATTCACCGCAATCGCCGTTTGGCCCCCCGAGACCAATTGCGTCATATGGTGAACCCACACCGACGAAAATCCTCGATCCAGAAGGATTTGTCGGAGAAAATCCCAGTTCACTCGATCGTACGCCTTCTCGAAATCTAATTTCAAAAGAATTGCCGGTTGGCGAGTGCGTTTGAGCGAGTGAACGATCTCTTGGAGGGCCAACGGCCCCTCCAAAATGTTGCGACCATGAATAAAAGCCGATTGGTTCCTACTAATAATACGATGAGCTACCGGAGACAAGCGCGTAGGACAAGCCTTGGAACAAATTTTAAACGGGACATTGATAAGCGCAATAGGGCGAAAAAGTCTAATGTTATCTGCGCCCGGCACTTTGGGGATAAGAGAAAGAATCCCAAAGTTAAGGCGAGAGATATCTACTGAGCCACGCATGAACCCATTACAAACTTCGAAAATAGGGCCTTCGAGCACTTGCCAAAACCTTTTGAACATCGCCACTGGCCACCCATCCGGACCCGGGGCGGTGTCAGTTTTCATCCCAAGGACCGCCTGGTCAATCTCCTGGGGAAGGAAAGCGAGTCCCAGGCCTTCATTCTCCTCGTCCGTGACCCGCAACGCGGGATCCCAACATCCAACCTTAGCCAAGCCATGTACTCCTCCCTGGATCCCATCAACTGGATGTAGAAGTCATAGATGTGGCGGATGATGTCCTGTTGGCGCAAAAGGAGCCCCTGCTCAGATTGCAGTCTCAGGATGGCGCATTTACGGCGCCGGCCATTAGCATAGGCATGAAAATATTTTGTGTTCGCGTCCCCCTTGAGCGTCCACTTGATTCCACCGTGCCTACGCCAGTACTCCTCCGCGCGTAGGAGGGCCTCAACTTGGGCTTCTACAGCGTAGCGCTGAGCCCAGTCTTGCTCCGAGAAGACCTGTGAGTCCGTAGCAGCGTCCATGCGGGCG
Organism: Triticum aestivum; assembly: GCF_018294505.1. Taxonomy (NCBI): domain Eukaryota; kingdom Viridiplantae; phylum Streptophyta; class Magnoliopsida; order Poales; family Poaceae; genus Triticum; species Triticum aestivum. The sequence continues at coordinate 570,627,318 of NC_057797.1, forward strand.
AGGTCCGCGACCAAACGTGCTCGGAGCAACTTGTCCTCACGGCCCTAGTTGGCCCCCCAGCCTTTGAGCGCCGCACGCATCCCCGCTCCTGCGGCAATCCAGAAATCCATGGGCCCACGCGTGTGCCCGATCCGGGCAACACAAGTCTCCCACTTGGAGAGAAAGATTTGCTCAAATTCCGGGTGCTCAAACCACGCAGTTTCAAAGAAAAACCGCGGGCTTCGTTTTAACCTCTCCTCCCCCGAGGAGAGGATTAGGGGGACGTGGTCCGACCCGATCCTCGTTTCAGCATGTAGGGAGCACAAGGGAAATAGCATTTCCCACTCCGCGGACATGAAAACTCGGTCAAGCACTGACCGCGCCGGCGTAAGCTGTTTGTTGGTCCAAGTGTACCGAGCGCCCACGCGGGCCACTTCCCTAAGGGCCATTGATGCTATCGCGTTATTAAACATGGACACCCTTGTCCAGTTAATAATCCCGTTGTTCTTATCCGCTCCCGAACGGATTAAGTTGAAATCCCCACCGACTATCAGTGGCAAGTTACGCGCACCCAAGGTCGCGACCTTCTCCTGTAGTTCCCCCAAGAACTCATGCGAGTGTGAGTGGTCGGCCGGGCCATAAACCACAATGACCTCCCACTCTCGGAGGGTCACGCGGTGGCAGACGTGTGCCGACACAAAGAAGCGACCGGCATCCCAAGCCACCACTTCACAGCAAACTTGGCTGATGCCAAGAAGCAGACCCCCCGAGTGGCCCACCGCAGGCAGCCAGTGCCACGCAAAGCATTCGAGCGGATCGATGGCTAGCAGGTCTCGGTGAGAGAATTCGGCCTTGATGGTTTCCTGCAAGCCGACTACGTCGATATCCTCAACGCGGATGAATTCTTTTAGCTGGGTCCGCCTCCCAACGTGGCCGAAGCCTCGGATGTTCCAGAAGATGAAACGCATTTAAATTATGCGATTGCGGAGGCGGATACCGCGAGCGGTAACCGCTTTGGCCACTCGCCATGTCTTCACAGGACCATGGGCTGAGGGGGACGACGCAGCCCCAGCTGTTGTGTCCACCCGAACGGGCCGCGCATCAGGCAACAGAGAAGCCCCTGCTTCTTCTGCTACTGGCGCAACACAGGCCACCGCTGCCTGGGCGAGCGCGGCCTGCGCGATTTCCTTAGAGCGGATGAGAGACAAGAGCTCTCGAGCCTCACCCTCATCAGACAAAACAACCCCACTATCCGCTAAAATACCCCCTAGGCGCTCATCCGAATAATCATCAAAAATCGTAAAACGGGGTAGGGGGTTACCTTCGATCTCCATGTTCTTCTGGGCCACCAAGAGTTGAGCGCGCTGAAGAGCAGGAAGGTTGCCCTTGTCGCCCTTCGAACGAGAGCCTGCCCGCTCCTGCGCCACTGGGGTCGTCACCACCGCCTTGGAGCGCTTGGCCGTGGAGATGGGCACCGCCTTGGTCACCTCCGCCCGAAGCGCGTCGGAGGGAGGAGGGGGGGCCGCCGGCGAGGGCCCGCGAACCGGACCCCCAGGAGAAGCCAACGCCATCACCACCGGTCGGAGCGGGGCAGGCGTGCCTGCACGGACCGAGGGGGGGCTCGCCGGTGCCACCGGGGGAGTCTTGCGGCCCGCCGTCTTCTTGTGAAGCCGCACCCCGCCGCTACCCAGGCCGCGCGCAGAGATGGGGGAGCGCGACGCAAGAGCGTGCAGCCCACCCACATCCGCTGCCACCGGGGAGACGAGCATGGAGCGGCCCTCCGAATCGCACGAAGCCGATATGCCCTTGTCGAGGTCGAGGCCGAGGGACATGTTGGAGCCATATTGATTGAAGCCCGTCTCGTTGCTGCCCACGACCACTTGGCGCTCCTCCAGATCCTTCGCGGCCCCCGCTGCCGGGGCCACAGCCTCGGAAGCCTTGTCCTTGAGGCCCAGCTTGTCCCAAGTCGCGGTGTCGATGGAGTCATCACCCATGCTCGCGTCCTTGTCCTTGTCCTTGTCCATGTCATCCGGCCCCTTGTCCGTGCTTGCAGGGGGAGGGGAGGGGGGCACCACCCTGCATGCCACCCGCCTCGGCCTCCAGCCGAAAGGTGAAACCCTCGCTGTTGAACCACACTTGGACATACCCTTTGAGCTTGGCTGGGGAGCGACACGCAAAGCGCATCCGCACTGGACCCGGCCCTGCCAACGATGCCTTGTCCACCTCCATCGAGCGTCCAATCATCACGGTCCCTGCCATGAGACGATCCACGCGGCGATGCTTGGGCGGCACACCCCAGAGCTTGACCCACACATCCGGCATGATTTCGGCCTTGGGCTCCTCCTGCAGCGCTTCCTTGATCTCCGCCATGATGTCATTGAGGGAAAGGTAGAGTTTTCCGCTGCGCGTTGCCATTCGCAGCATGGCCTTGTTGGGGAAGATGACGGAGAACAGGTCGTCCCCGACGGCCGTCACTTGCCAATCCCATTCCCCCTCGAAGAGGTGAGGGAGCTCCGCCTCCAATATGGGAATGGACAGCTTGCCGGGCGCCGCTGAGATGAACGCCGCGTCCCACCACCGGGGCACGGACCTCCTCGCCCTCCACGTAGGGAAGGCAGAAGAAGCCCTCGCCGGGGATGGCGTTGCCCATGATCTGCAGTAGCAAAGGCCGCCGCGCGTGGGGCAGTGCGCCGACGCGTGCCCCTCCTCGTGGCAGACGACACACAGGGGCTTGAAGTGACACATGTTCTGGTAGTGGCCCACTCGGCCACATTTGAAGCACTCCGGCCCGTCGGACTCCTCCACTGGGATCGGGGCATCGGCCGAACCCTTCGACGCCAACAGCCCAGCCACCAGCGGCGACAGCGCCGAGCTGACCCCCTTCTGCTTCTGTTTCTTGGCGAGTGGATCCCCAGCCCTCTCACCGCTCGGAGGAAGGAGGGATTCCTTCCTTTTGTGGGGCAACTTTTAGTTGATGTTCCTGGCCAGCCGGTAGGATGCACCGATTGAGATGGCATGCGCGTATATGATTCTCAGTATGTTTTCTTTGTGTGGTAGTTCACTTCCATTTTTGATGACCTTTTTACGGTTTTGTATTTAGCCATCTACCGTAAGTATGCCTAAAAAATTGTTGATGTCTGCGTTGAGTTGATTGACAACCAAATGAAATTGGTTCATGAGATGGGGACTAGGTGCTCGAGTAGCGCAACCATCGTCATCACTAATGTGTTGTCACCACCAATTTCCACGACCCTAGCAGGTAGATGCAATGTGAGATAGTCGCTGCACAACAATTCCTATGTGTCAAGTCGTCATCCATATTTTGCATCTCCACGCCGAAGTCAGCCACTTGATCCGGAGAGACTGACCTGAGAATGTCCTTTCAATGGCCACATCAATCCCCAATGAGTCCGCCTCCGACTACTGGAGTGGTCACCACAAGGACCGACACTATTGGCGGAGCACACACCATGGACTATGACCTCACTGGAGAGAGCTCTAGATGTGAAGGTCCCGGTGCCGATATGGCTGGAGCTGGAGCATGAAAGGTTGATCATGATCACCAACGTACGTCCGCATGGAGCACAACCGCTGCTAAATAAGGAGCACACAAACCAGATCGGCACCGCGACTCCTGACCGAAGCACTATGCCGGCGCGAGCATGCCCGCCCGAGCCAGTGCGAGAATCCGGCGAGGGGCCCGACCACCGAATGGGACAAGCAGACGCAGCCCCTGCTACAGCCATCGTGCCATGACAGGTGGAGAGCCAGCCGGTCAGCGGGCAGGCATCCACGACAGCTCGAAGGAAGTTGTCTCAGACCAGCCCGTGCTGGCACACGTACAAAGAGGCCCGCCGCCATCCGCGGCCACCCCCGATCCGATTGACGGTGCAACCCTTGCACCGGCTATGCCTAACGTAACCACGCCCTGGCCGTCACCAAGATGCAGAGGACCACCCCGATGTCATGCCCCACACCAGGCGCCCGCGCCACACCACACCCATAGAGAACTAGAGCCCCGTCGCCACCTTCCTCGGGGGCCGGCCCGAGCTTTGCTGGTGGGCGCCCTCCAGCGGTGGCGAGGTGAGGGACAAGAAGGATGAACTGGCGGCACAAGGGTTGCTACCCCCGAGTCGCTAGAGGAAGGTGACGTGGGGGCGAGTTTTCCCTGTCCGGTTTTCCCGGGAGTCCTTACAAAAACATCAAAGGAACAACAATTAAAAGCATGGTTAAACAATACATATTTGTATCAAATATATGAATATTATGGTAGAATAGACGGTTATCAAATGTATAAGATCATGTGGCCGCGTATCAATTTTTAGCAAGACCTCAATGATTCATGTGGTGCCCATTTCTATGGCCAGGTGGTGTGAACGAGCGACCCGGTCCGGTCTCGCCATGTAAAAGCTCGTTCACAGGTCGTACATTGACGTCAAACTAATTCCCGCAAAGATGAAAGTGGAACCATATCAAGGAGGTGTTTGTTTCGGCGAGAAACATTCGTTACCTGTTTACGGGGTAAACGAAAAATGTTACAAGTGTTTGGTATGCGCACGATGTAATTGGATGCCTCCGTAAACAATTGCAGGTCAGTTTTAGATCGATACCACCCACACCCCTCCGTAAACGCTGGCGTTACCGCACCTCTCCTCCCACGATTCGCTCGTCCTGGACCTGCGCCGCCGCCTCCCCTTCGACTCCGGCGCTGGTGCCGGCGCCTTCTAAATTCCCTTCCAGTCCCCTCTCCATCTCCCTCGATCCTCCTCGTCCAGCGCGCACCGCCGCTTGGTAGCCATCGCCGCCGCCCCTGGTCGCCACCCCGTTCCCTGCCGCCCAGCCCCCCTCGTCGCCGAACTGCAAGGTACAGGCTCCGTCCCTCCTCCTCCCGTCCTCGCTCCTCCGTCCTCCTCTGTTGCCTGCTCTCCTTCCCATCCCTTGTCTGCTCTCCTTTTCAGCCACCGGCCACTGGCCACGACGACCTCGAAGCAGACACCGTAACTCGATTCCTTTACATGCATGAACCAAACAAAACAGAGATTTTTCCATTACATCCCTGTTACCAGCGTTATCTAGTTACTTTACCATTTACGTTACCAATCTCCAATCCAAACACCTCCCAAATTGAATAATCACTTTGAGCAGGTAACCTGGATCTACAAATATAGTTGCGCTTTCGTACATATCGTCGTAATTTATTGTTAGATTCTTTGTGTATTTATATACTAGTATTTACATAGTATTGTGCTATTTTCAACAATCGATCCTTCGAAAGCAATGGTCGCGTTGTCAAAGAGGACCTTTCTTGGAGTCCTGGGCAGGCATTTAGTTGGTAGTCAAATATATGAAATAATCAAATACTATATGACGAACATACAGAACTCGGCGGTAGCTTTTGTTTTGAGCAACAGAACTCGGCCGTAGCTAGCTAGTCCGGAAAGCTGATGGGTCCAGAGACGTGTAGTAGCTGGTAGTACCATGCAACTTGAGCGTACCTACATCAATTGATTAATTACACTTTTGACGTCTGACCTAATGAATCAGGTTAAACTAATACTCTCTTCATTTCAAAATATAGTGCGCCCACACTTTTTAAGGTCGAACTTTGATCATAAATTTACGAACGAGACCGACTGCCGCGGGAGAAAAAGTTACATAATTAAAAACTTCATTCGAATACGAATTCACTGATGTAACTTTTGCTCCCTCCGTAATCGATCTTGGTAGTTAAATTATGGTCAAAATTGTAGCACGGGGATAGAGGAAGCACTACATTGTAGAATGAAGGAAGTACCCGCAAAGGTAAAAGTGTAATCAATTCAAATTAAGCAATCATCATTTAGAGCACGTAACCTGGATCTGAATGCATACATCTGTACAAATATAATCGTGCTTTCATACATATGATCGTAATTTATTGTTAGAGTCTTCGTATACACGTTCGATACCGCCGTGTGCATTTATAGTATTGTGCTATTTTCAACAACTGAACCTTCGAAAGTAATCGTCGCGAAGCGGACCACTCCTGGGCGGGTATTTAGAGCCTGTTTGGATCCCCTCCACTCCCTTAAATTCTTTACTCCACTCCCTGCTCCTATACTGTTGGCTCCACGTGCAAAAGCAGGAGTAGATTTCATGTTTGGCTGTTGACTCCACTCCATATGGTCACGGGAGGGGTTTGCTATCCACGGGAGAATAATTATTTTATCAGCCAACCTATCAGTTGCAGGAGTCACATGCGGAGCTCAGCTTTTGCCACTCCGCCAGATTGCACTACGGCCGGCTCTGCTCCACTCCTCTGACTCCACGGAGCTGTGGCGTTCGGCGCCGCTCCGGCAGCTCCGGGAGTGGAGTTGCGGAGTGGAGCAGATCCGAACAGGGCCTTAGTTGGTAGTCAAACAAAACCTACGAAATAATCAATATATTGACGACCATACATAACTCGGCGGTAGCTTTTGTTTTGAGCAACAGAACTCGGTCGTAGGTAGCTAGTCCGTAGTACTAGCTGGTAGTACCTACGCCGCCTCCACAAAGACCGCAGTGTGCGCAACTGCCTTCACCTGCGTTCTTGGGTTCACGACATTTGAGGCGCACTTGGCCCGGTGGCCATGGTGCAATACGTCGATCTCTGGCGCCTGGTGCGCCACACACCGCTTTCCTTCACGCCGGACATGCTCTCCTGGCGTTGGACTGCTTCCTCCTCATACTCGGCGAGTTCCTGCTACAAGGCGCTTTTCTTTGGTGCTTGCGAAGATCCCCACTGGCGGCTCACCTGGCATCCATGGGCGCCTCTTTGCGTCAGGTTCTTCCTTTGGCTTGCCATGCTAGACCGCTGTTGGACCGCAGAGCGACTTGCCCGCCACGGCTTGCCACACGAGGACACGTGCGCTCTATATGATCAGGAGCTCGAGTCCATGCATCACCTCCTCGCGGCTTGTTCGTTCTCGCGTCAGGTTTGGCACGAGGTCCTCGGCTGGGCTCGCATGGTCGTCGATCTTCCATCTGTGGACACCCCTTTCCAAACATGGTGGGCTTCCTGCATCGACCGCTCGCCGGCCCCCGTGCGAAAAGGCTTCTCCTCCCTTATCACACTCACGGCATGTTGGCTCTAAAAACACCGCAACGCGTGCATCTTCGACCGAGCCACTTCCTCGCTCACCCTCGTCTCCGACACCATCAAGGATGAGGCGCGCCTATGGGCAAAGGCAGGCGCCAAAGGGCTACTTAACATCATCCCTGGCGAGTAGCTACTATTTTTTCAAAACTGTGATGATTTTTATAGCAAATTCGGAATCTATATGTCCTCACACAAGAAAATCAAAACTAACACCCTGTCGGCCTCCAGTTGGCCGAAGAGGGGCTCTTCCGCCTGCGGTTGACCGAAGTGGGCTCTTCAGCCTCTCGTTGGCTGAAGAGTACCCCAACTGGACTGAAGAGTACTCTTTGGTCTACCGTTGGCCAAAGAGTGCTCTTTGGTCATCCGTAGGCCGAAGAGTACTCTTTGGGGCCCAAGGCCTAGCATAGGCAAAAGAACGCAGCCATGCAGCTTCGGCCTCCTGTTAATGCAAAAAGTTGGGGCCCGAGGACTCTTCGGCCTACGGTAGACCAAAGAGTCCTTTTCAACCCAGTTGGGTCACTCTTCGGCCAACGGGAGGCTGAAGAGCCCACTTCGGTCAACCGCAGGCCGAAGAGCCCCTCTTCGGCCAACTGGAGGCCGACGGGGTGCTATTTTTGATTTTGGTGCGTGAGAACGTATAGATTCTGAATTTGCTATAAAAATCATCACAGTTTTGAAAAAAAATCTTAGACTTTAGGGCTGAGCAGACCTCTGGTTCCAAGTCTGCTCCGACGCTCGTGCATCATGCCTCGTGTGTACATGGCCCTGTAAGCATTGTAATCCCATGCTACTTTCTTCTTCTATCAATACAAAGATACGCAGCTTGCGTATTCGCGAAAAAAAAAATTTGGCGATCAATATGTTCTAGCTAGGTCTGGTACGTGATGCATCTAGAGTCCTGCTCTTATAAGAATGCACCTCTCCTTCGGACATCTTCAACGGTCTCCCGTAAATTTTCTTCCACACCTATATGTGAATAGGATGAAATTAGTCCCTAAAAAAAGGATGATACCAGTCCACGGGCAAGAGAAACTAGTCCACGGATACGAGTGCAGATTACAGACTCAGTTTGGCAGTTTTGGCGATCAACATGTTCTAGCTAGGTGTGGTACGTGATGCATCTGTTCTTATAAGGAAGTGCCTCTCCTCCCTTGTTAGGGCATCTCCAATGGTCATCCGTAAATTTTCTCCTACATCTGTCGGCATACCGGGAAACCAGTCCACGGACACGAATGCGAAAGGCCGCCATTCAACGCTGACCGCATACATCTCGACAACAATTTAAACTAACCGGATGAAATTCGTTCAAACACGGCCGGATTTCATAAAAACATGCCGGACTTATATACACATGTCAGGTTACATTACATTTTGGACATACTTCAACTAAAAGCGGTGCTCGTCCAGTTTTGAAGGTATAATTAATATCTAACCTAAATGATCGCCGGCGTCCATTCCCCGTGCCTGGCCATGAGCCCCGAGAACTGACGCTTTGCCTTCTCAGTTCCACCTCGGCGCTCTCCAGCTCTGCCTTCGTAACCTACTGTCCTACTCCTTCGGAGCCCCGGAAAGTGAAGTTGTCCACCTCCACATCGCCGCCAAACAAATAATCAGCCGACGATGTTCATCCCACCAAGTTTGGCTTCAACGAGAGGAGAGGAGAGGTGGCCTTCTTGGGACCCGAGTGGCGGCGATCTACCATGCACTACCCTTCCACGCTGCCGGCTTCGTGGTCGTGGCGGTGGGGCACGGCCTCGGCGGAGCCGGCGATGTCCTCTGCCTCGTCGTCGGTCTTGCCCCACACTTCGTCTGCCGCCTCGTCGAACTCCTTGTTGGCGGCCTCCAGTTCCACCTGATGTTGGCGGCACCGCCAGCGGACGAGGTGGATCTCGCTGGCGGAGCAGTACGACTCGAGAAGCGTCACTTGCTCCGCCAAGTCCACGTTCGATGTGATCTCCCTGCTGTCGTTGAGCCACTCCTCCGTTTGTTGGTACTCCTAGAGGAGCTGGTGGTTGTAGGCGGCGGTGGCCTGCACCTCCCGCAACTGCTCTTCCCACTCCTTCCACAATGTTTGTGTAATGGGCACGGGTCTCGCCGATGGTTACGGTGCAATGCACCACGCGAGGGTGGCACCGGCTCGTCCTCAGTTGCGTCCTCCATTGAGACGTCGTCAGCCTCCAGCTGCTTGTCGGCCAGCCAGTCGGCAGCAATGACAGCAATCTCCTTCTTCTGTCTGGCGACAGTCCGTCCTGAAGTGCTTTGGCGCACGACATGGCCATGGCGGGAGTGGTTCGGAAGAGGAGAAAGGAACCGAAGGAGGATGAATGTGGCTATGGCTAGGGCTACAATTTCTTTAGCGGGCGAGGCAGCAATGGTGGGCGGCAGAGGGACAGACGGGTGGCGTCGGAGTATCCACCTCATCAACCGCGTGTCATTAATGCGGCGGCAGACGGACGGCCTTCGTGTTATTTGAACGTGGAGTAGTCACCTTCACCGGGAAGCAATGTGGGCGATGCTTTCTCGGCTGGCGCGCTGCTTCAATGTCGACGCCAGTGAGAGGTCGTGTCCACTCTGGCCAAGCATGAATGTGGCACTAACGCTCTCGAGCGGCGCTAACCGTTTCGAGCGAGAAGCGCGCGCGGTCGAGGGAGGGGGTTTGGATGAGCCAGGTCGGTTAGACGCGTGTGTGGCGGCGGTCCGGATGCCCGCAAAACGCTCATGTTTGCCACCGGTTTGTGGGGGAAAATGCGTCCAAACCGCCCTGCGGACCTATACAGAACCGTGTTGGGTGACATAACACATTCGGACAGCACGGTCCGGACATATGCAGGCGTTTTGAGTGTCAGCGTTGAAGATTCGCTTAGGTTTTCATTATATTTATTAATCGTTACATAGGTTTATTTATTACTTGTTACTAGCAAACATGCTCGTGCATTGCAACGGGAGAAAAAAAGCATCCTTCGTGCACATACCGAGGACATCAACAAATCTTTAAAAAGATATTTCACGGTGCCACACGACAAACAACATGATAAGTGGTGTTACACAAAAATAAAAAGATGAGATGATTTTTGAAGTGTACTCGAGGTGTTTCTAATCCATTAGATAACATAAACATTTACCTAGTTGCAACTATTCTTTATGACTCTATTGTCGTTACTCCTCGGTGATGCTCAATAAATATTGCATGAGGTTGAAAATAGCAAAATACATGTTAGTACTCAATGATAGCATGTGCATAAGAGCATTATTTTTGTCTTGCTGATATTTGTGTTTACAACTGTAATCGAGTCAAGACTTAATTTGGTTGCAAACATATTAGATAGCTTCACCAAAAACAATCAAACATGCATGCCAAATATTCAAGGTTGCATATCAACATCTTTATATAAATATCAAGCAATATCAAACAATATGAAAATCAACGTTATGCCACTGGTTTACATAAAGCTCATATGAACAGTTTGGTGTACATCATCATATATGGGTTGTTTATTGTGCATTGTGTGAAATAGAGAGGATGCTTATGTATAGTTTTTGTAAAAATAATAAACTATCAGATCTACTCAGTTTAAATGGGTAAAACATATACAATTGGCATTTTCAAAATACCACATGTAAAAAAGATATTGATTAAAGTTGCATCCTAAGCATAATTTAGAAATGATTAACATGCAAGATAGTAGCATTTTTGACATGTACATATTTTCTTTGAGATTTTCATATATAACATGTTAGATTTGGACATGCTATTATCTTGCACGTTAATCCCTCGGAATCTAACATGTTGTGGGGTCAGCGCAGACAGAGCCAATTTGGTCTGCTGTTCCAAGTCGCGAATGAAGCTATCATCGCGCAAAAGCTTCCCGTCTGCTCGCCGATGAGGACGTCGTCGCCACAATTTCCACAAAGGAAGGCTTCTTTGTAGAGGGTTGGCCTTCGCTGCCGCGCACGGGCTGTCATGTAGAGGAGGATTTGAAGTACATCCCCGCGGTAGCTATGTCTCGCTTAGAGCATCTACAACCATGAACAATAAATTTGATCCCTCAAATGTTAGGTTTCACAACCGTGTCCTTCATATATGAAAGCCAAAAAATGCAATCCATACAACGCTACGTATAAACACGATCACCACGTAGTTTAATGGATCACCATTTCATCGCCGAACAAAATGACCATAGTTCATCGGTGGACACTGAAAATCCATACTATAAACATAGGCAAAACATAAATAAAACGGAGAAGGGCAGAGGAAATAACCATTTCCTCGCCGGCATCTTCCCCTTCCGGTCGTTGGCGCGGTTGTGCCTCTCCTTGATGCAGGCGTCGGCATGCGGCGGTGCGTCGTCGTCAGAGCTAGAGGTGGAGTCGTCCGTCAGGTCGGAGTCCTCGGAGCACGCTTGCCCCGAGAGCCTCCAGATCATGCAGTCCTGTTCTTTCGCATGGCAGGTTGCCTTGGCCTTGGCCGCCGCCTTCTTGTTTGCCTCGCGCTCCGACAACTCGATAGCAAGTTGGAGCGCGTTGGCATTCTTGTGATGAAGCCTCCGCACATCCGCCACCACCGTCATGAGAGAGCGACGGGGGCCAACGCGAGGAGCTAGCGCGGCCTCGGGATCGACCCGCACTCTCGTGCATGATTGGCATGGGGTCAACTCCCCTCCCCATTGTCGTCCTCTCCCTCGCTCGCTGCCACTCACGGCGGGCTGCTCGTGCCTCCGACTCGGGCGTCCTAGTCTGTACCGGCGGCGCCACGGGCACCCCGCGGTGCCCGGGTACCACTTCCTGAGTAGATGGAACCCGCATTGGTGGTGGTGGGTGGCGTACTTGAAGGACATCAGGAGCGGAGCGCCCGGAGCTACGCGACATGCGGGACGGGCCAGCGACGCAGCTGCTACATCAACGAGCTACAAGCATTGAGGAAGAGGAGCCGCGGATGCCGGTGTCGCCTTGGTCGAGTCACGACCGCCTCAACGTGATGCAGAGGGCGACCTCCTCCACATTGTCGGGCACCGTTCACTCAACAGGCTCGGCCAATCATCGGAGCTGCCAGATTCTCCACCGAAGCCAACACTGCTTCCATCACCAGCCATCGATTCAGATCGGAGGGGATTGGAAGTGGAGTGGATGGAGAGGGGAGTGAAGTAGAGTGTAGATTGACTACTGTCTAGGGTTTTCTGGATGGGGATATTTGTGGGGCACGTGTGGGCTAGGCTGGATATGAGGGGCGCTGGACAGCTTAAGCATTTGAGGCCGGTATAAGGCGTCTGGCGGGGTCAGGTTTTTTTCGACCGATCAGTGACTCGGGCGTCTACCCGAGTGTTTGGGAACGGCTTGGGTGCCTGCCTGTAGATGATGCTCTCATTGTTGGAAGTTGCTTGGCCTTGCATGTGTAGTTGGCTACGTCTAGGACACATCTAGATGTGTCCTGATTATTGCGCATCTAAGTGACTTAATCAAACATAAAAAAAGAGAAAAAAAATACCTACATGCATCTCCACGTAAAATCAATGACATAGAAATTAGATGTGCAATATTTAGGGCACATCTAGATGTACTTTAGATGCAGGTTTAAACTTTTTTCTAATACATGTTAACTATTTTTAAACATGTATTGAATTTTTTAGAGTACAATTTTCTTTAACTAAAATTACCCAATTTTCTTAACATTGTACGAACATTTTCCAAAAGTGACCCAAACATAGTTTTGAAAGGTGCGAACATTTTCTAAAATTCTACATACATTTCTTTGAACGGTATGAAACATTTTTTTTAAATTAAATTTTTTTGTTGTATAAATATTAAAAATATCACAAACATATTTTTGATTCATGTGAACAATTTATTAAATGTCACATAAATTTTTTTGAATTGTATTTTTTTTTAGAAAAACTACGTGAGCATTTTTCTTACATTATATAAAAAAATTAGTGTCACAAAGTTTTTTTTTCAAAATGCATGAACATTGCTTTTAGTTGTATCAATTTTTTAAAAATTACATTAAAAAAGTTTACACTAACAGTTTGCTATTTTGTGTTGAATGTATTTTAAAACTTGAGTAAATTAAGTTTTGAAAACATGTATTTAGAATATTTAAAAGATATAGCACAAATAGAAAATATAAACAGAAGTAATAAAAACTGCGCTACCAGGTCAGCCCATAGCAACCCTAGGCGCCCCTAAGGCGACACATACTTAGGTGCCAAGTGGAGGCGTTAAAGCTTTGATTGAACGCTTCAAGTGCCAATTGGAGGCGCTAAAGCTTTCAATTTGCAACCAACCCTTGATCATATTCCTTTGAATCTTTTCCTATGAAATTGCTCCAGTCCTTCTCACGATGTAGTGGTGACAACAACCATTGCACGCGGTGCTATGTTTATTCAGATATTTTGAGAATAGATACAGACCTGAAACTATACTTGACAGTGAACATGTTATTCGATTCTTACGGGCCGTGGTTATATATATGGATCGACTTGAATTATCATCCGATCATATGATTAGAGGACATGCGTCACAATGTGGGGCCGAGGGCATCATGGTGTGACGTCCGACCTTTTCTTGCAGGTGGCGTACTATATATATCTATGGTGCTGTTTTCTTTGGCTCCTCGCCCTCGTCGGCACATGCCCCAGCCCCAAACCACATGTAGTTTATGAACTTAACCTTCACCAAGAGGCAAGCGCCGGTCTGAGAACTGAGAATTATTTTTCGAATCAGAACTGAGATTTATATTACCATAGCGTTTGCTTTGATTTCAAACTGGAAATTAGCCAAGCGAACTCGTAAATAGATAAAGTTTCTCTCGGTTTTTTCATTTCATTCAATGAATTAATAAACACGCGCGCATGTAGGTATTTGTGGTCGCTGACAAAATTAAAGTACGTCAAAATCCCTCTCTGGCAGTTACACGGTCAGAAGTACAGCGGGTACTGGTGGGGGTAGTGGGAGCAGCTGGGCGGGTAGAAGAAGTAGGGCGGCGGGTGCACGGGCTCGGGTACGGCCGGCTTCGGCTCATCCTTCTTCTTTTCCTCCGGCTTCTTCACCTCCTCCACCTTGATGATTTGGGCGTGGCCGAGCTTCTTGCGGAGGCAGCTGACAAGGCACACCGGGTCGACGCCATCGCCGACCACCTCCAGCTGGTCCCTGGCGTCGCCGGTTATCCCCATGGACGTCACCCCGGCTGCTTTGGCGGCCAGCGTCAGTGCTTTCGACCGGCTTTTGTCGCACGACATGCTCAACTGGATGACAATCTTTTGCTGCAACAACAAAGAGAAAAACGATGGATCAGTTGTATGCTCCATCTTCAGAGTACTGTATCGATGACTCAAAATTGAGCTGCTAAACGAAGCAACACGAGAAGTCAACAAAAACTAGCTAGGAGCAGAAACTGAGTAGGGTTCCTCACCTTCATTGCTGCCACTGGGTTGTTAGATGCCTAGCTGCCAAGGGGAGATGCTCGTGTTCGAGCGAGGCTAGATTGGTTTGAGTAGCTACTGATCAATCTTCGGCAGATGCAAGTGTCTAGCCTGTGATGATTTTGTGAAGGGGATAGCCGCCTGCCCGCCTTATATACACGCTCGCAGTGGGCGCGGGTGTGGGAGCGGAGAAGTAGAGCCATGTCAGTATCAGGAGCGATCCCAACACACTATCTAACGAGCTGTAAGAAGATTCGTAGCAGCAACGGTGACAGGCAGCAGTTGAGCTCTCTCAGTGAGTAAACAACTGCGCAACTGGGCAAGTAGTACTAGCCATCCATGTAAACGCGTCCTCATCATACACAAGCTCTCGGTTGAATATTCCTCATCGGCAGCCTACCCATGGAGGGACAGTAGAGAGTATCAACTTTTAGCAAGACCTCAATGATTTATGTGGTGCCCTATTTCCATGACCAGGTGGTGTGAACGATATCAGCGACCCGGCCCGGTCTCGTCATGTAAAGCTCGTTCACAGGTTATACGTCGACATCTGACCTAATGAATCAGGTTAAACTAATTCCCGCAAAAATAAAAGTGGAACCAAATCGAATTAATTAATTATTTTGAGCAGGTAACCTGGATCTGGATGCATGCATTGATAGATATAGTTGCGCTTTTGTACATTTCGTCGTAATTTATTCTTAGATTCTTTGTGTACACGTTCGATATCGCCGTGTGTGTTTAATTATATAGTATTGTGCTATTTTCAACCACTGAACCTTCGAAAGTAATCGTCGCGTTGTCAAAGCTGAAAGGGGACTTTTCATGGACTCCTGGGCGGGTATTTAGCCAGTAGTCAAACCTACGAAATAATCAATACATGATGACCATACAGAATTCGGCCGTAGCTAAGCTAGTCCACAGAGCTGATGAGTCCAAAGACATTGTACTAAGCTAGTACTTATTATTAAGAGGTAAATACACCAGTGGTGGTTGAACTTGCCAGCGATGTTCAGTTTGATGCCTGAAGTTGAAAAATACGCCGAAGTGGTTCTAAAACTTGGCACGAACGTACAGATACGGTGCTAATCCCATTCTTATACGTAAAGTGCTCCAACGTGGCAGTGTATATACCTGACTTGGCATCGAGCCTTCTTATAAATACGGAACAAAATTATTTTATATATGCTATGTCCCTATGACTAGTGGGTCCTACTGCCAGGGAAATTAAAGTAAAAAATACAGACAGACAAAAATCGAACCTGTGCCCAATAGCAAACAGCAAGCGTGTCCTACCACTACCCCAACTTCATCCTTACAAGTATACTGGCCTCTGAAATATCATGTAGTGTAAATGAAAACGGATATGCTACTAAAATGGGCTGCACTGAGTGCGGCCCATTTAGCACACGTTATTTCTTTGTTTTTACAGAAAAAGTATGTAAATAATAATCATAATACTAAAAGTTAGATTCAAATATTCGTGCATAATCAATAATTACCTTGTTGTAAAAAATATTCGTCTGCACATATTATTTTTAAAATCCAAAAACAAGGCCACAACTATCGGTTACAAATATTTGTGGTACATAAATAATAACTTCATGCTACACAAATATTCATGTGCACAAAAAGTAAATATATAAATTTATGCAATAAAATATCTTACTAAAAGATGTTCCTATAATTTATTGAAATATTCACCTTAAACACAATCCATAACTGTTGAAAAATGTTTACTTAATACAAACATTTCAAATATACAGTCATGGATTATGTTTTAAAAACTTAGTAAATATACTGTCATGGCTTATATTTAAATAATACTTGAACATTTTTTACATGATTTTTTTTAAATTTAGCTTTTTTCCGTTTTACGTAACGTATTTATAACATGATTAGTTGAACTTTATTTGTATTACTATCATTATAATATACAGACGGTTTAAGCAGATTAAGGAAAAAAAATAACATGTGCTAAATGGACCGTTAAGTACCACAACCTTTTCTACATTAAAGTTCAGGAGCCGCAATTGCTAACAGTTGCAAGTAAGCGTGGTGGCCTGTCACAGTCATTTGTAGTACGCCAGCGCACTTAACGTATACAAATGATATTAGCACTGTATTTGTACGTTTGTGTCAAATTTTAGAACCAGTTCAGCGTATTTTTCAAGTTTAGACATTAAACTGAACATCCATGACAAGTTCGAGCACTACGGGTGTATTTACCCCTATTATTAAAATGAATAAGAAAGGATGTACCTATAACTAGTACCATGCAACAAGAGTCGTACGTACGTACCTACAGGGTCAGTTTAGCGATCGACATGACATAGACGTTGCCATTGACCTGCACAAATAGCCCCAGTAAACCCCATGTTACATATATTGAGCGTCCTGTTCTTGTTATGATGCGTCTCTCCTCCGTGACTTTGTTATGTTGTTACTACTATTATTTTTTTAAAGGATCAGATCTATTATAAAGATTTATCTGAAATAAAAAAATGCAGGTCAAACATAATAAAAATTACAGGAGATATATGGATTACTAAACGACCATTGTCGCCGCCAAAACAAGCCGTCAACGCGTCACTATCGCCGCTTCTATACTGGAGCCAACCTGGCCATATCAATAACAGCAGGAAAGTCTTTAGATCGGCACAAGTGGACATCACATTGTTATTAGTACATTGGTTTGACTCAAGTGGTCATGAGATCGGCACATGCGCAAGCGCAAGGTCACATGTACGAGCTTGCCGAAGAAAGAGGCGACCGAGAAACTGAAAAACGCGTTCGGTTTTTGCCTCGATTTCCAACTGAAACCTTTCATATTTGCTTTCAAAAAAAACCTTTCATATTTCCTCCAACTAATTAATAAACTCACTAAACACTAAGAGCAACTCCAACGCGGCAACCCATTTCGTTCGTTTTGGTCGGCGCGGGCAGAAAATTCGGTCCAACGCGTCGACCTAAACGGACGCGCGTCCGCTTTTTGTCCATCTGCCGACTCATTTCCGGCCCATTTTTTAGTCGGATTTGCATTGGCGCAGACAAGAGGCGGACGCGCGCGCTCCCGCCTATTCCCCATGGCGCACTGGTCGGTGGCAGTCTCCACCATTTCCGTCCACTCCCCCCCCCCCAACCAGCGCGCTCCCGTCACTCACCATGGACGCCGACCTCGATGCCGCCGTCGGCCTCGCCTCCCTCGCTTCGTCCGGCATCGCGTCCGCCCCCTCCGGCAAAGGAAAGCCTCGCACCCCCCGCAAGACCGCCGCAGCGCCCAAGCCGAAGAAGAAGCTGACGGCCGACGAGCGGGCAAGAGAGTCGGTGAAGAGAAAAGACCGGAGGCACGCGGCGGACGCGAGGAAGAAAGCCATCGCGGCGGCCGCCATCGCCGTCGCCGCGCCGCAGGAGGCCACCAACGCCCGTGTCGCGACGGCAACGAAGGAGGCGATGTTGTACCTAGGGTTAAACCCTGGACAACGCAGCCTCGTCAACGCCGCCGTGGCCGCAGCCAACACCGGCTCATATGCGTTTCCTCGGATGGTGCTGCCAGAGTCGCCCCGCGCGTCGGCGACGCAGCCGACGCCCGGCTTCCACGTCTACCCGCAGGCCTCCCGACTCTTCGGGAAGTGCTCGCCCGAGATGAGCGTGGTGGCGCCTTCCACTCCCGTGCACGCGCCCATCGACCTCAACGCCACATCGGTGGCATGTGGCTCATCATCCGGGGGCGAGGAAACGTGCGCGGCAGATGCCAACGGACATGCTGCCGGGCGCACGCAACCTGTTCGACGGAATGCCGGCCTCCGGTGACGATGACTACATGCAGAGCGTCATCTTCGAGGGTGGTGCGGCGGCCACTGGCTGCTACCTCTTGAGCACTACGTTGGTTTTCCCTTGAAGAGGAAAGGTGATGCAGCAAAGTAGCATAAGTATTTTCCTCAGTTTTTGAAAACCAAGGTATCAATCCAGTAGGAGACCACGCGCGAGCCACCTCATACCTACACAAACAAATAAGAACCTCGCAACCAACACAATAAATGGGTTGTCAATCCCTTCTCGGCCACTTGCAAGAGTGAGATCTAATAGAGATAATAATAATAAGATAAATATTTTTGGTATTTTTATGATATAGGTTGAAAGTAAAGATTGCAAAATAAAATAGACTGAAAACTTGTATGATAGAGAATAGACCTGGTGGCATAGGTTTCACTAGTGGCTTCTCTCAAGATAGCATAAGTATTACGGTGGGTGAACAAATTACTGTTAAAGAATTGATAGAAAAACAAATAATTATGAGAATATCTAGGTATGATCATGTATATAGGCATCACGTCCGTGACAAGTAGACCGACTCCTGTCTGCATCTACTACTATTACTCCACACATCGACTGCTATCCAGCATGCATCTAGAGTATTAAGTTCATAAGAACGGAGTAACGATTGAAGCAAGATGACATGATGTAGAGGGATAAACTCATGCAATATGATATAAACCCCATCTTTTTATCCTCGATGGCAACAATACAATACGTGTCGTTTCCCTTTCTGTCACTGGGATCGAGCACTGCATGATTGAACCCAAAGCTAAGCACTTCTCCCATTGCAAGAAAGATCGATCTAGTAGGCCAAACCAAACTGATAATTCGATGAGACTTGCAAAGATAATCAATCATACATAAAAGAATTCAGAGAATATTCAAATATTGTTCATAGATAGTCTTGATCGTAAACCCACAATTCATCGGATCTCGACAAACACACCGCAAAAGAAAGATTATATCGAATAGATCTCCAAGAGAATCGAGGAGAACTTTGTATTGAGATCCAAAGAGAGAGAAGAAGACATCTAGCTAATAACTATGGACCCAAAGGTCTGAGGTAAACTACTCACACATCATCGGAGGGGCCATGGAGTTGATGTAGAGGCCTTCCGTGATCAATGCCCCCTCCGGCGGAGCTCCGGAAAAAGGCCCCAAGATGGGATCTCTTTGGTACAGAAGGTTGCGGCGGTGGAATTAGGTTTTCATGGTGCTCCTGGATGTTTGCAGGGTATATGAATATATATATAGGAGAAAGAAGTAGGTCGGTGGAGCAACGAGGGGCCCACGAAGATGGAGGGCGCACCTACGAGTAGGCGCGCCCCCTGCCTCGTGGCCTCGTCGATTGTTTCTTGACGTCCACTCCAACTCCTCTGGATCACGTTTGTTTCAAAAATCACGCTTCCGAAGGTTTCATTTTGTTTGGACTCCGTTTGATATTTTTTTTCTGCAAAACACTAAAATAGGCAAAAAAAATAGCAATTTGGGTTGGGCCTCCGGTTAATAGGTTAGTCCCAAAAATAATATAAAAGTGTATAAATAAGCCCATTAAACATCCAAAACAGAATATATAATAGCATGGAACAATCAAAAATTATAGATACGTTGAAGACGTATCACTAGCGGTGTCGCCGGGGTTGGCTACGATCCCGACAAAACAGAAAGCCAGGACGGCCGAGGACCATTCATGCCGTCCACCTTTGATCAAGATCAGGTCGCCTTCATGCATGATCGGGTCAGCGTGGACCTGGACGGCTTCCCGCTCGACCACGAGTTTCCAGGGGACTACGGTCTCGAGGAAGAGGATGAGTTGGACATTGAAACGGAGCCTTTGTTCGAGGACGAGCTCGCCAACGAAGCCGCTGGGGGGAAGCCAAAGCGCAAGAGCAGGTGGACGAAGGCATACACGGCGGCCAAGGACAAACTTCTTTGTGAGTGTTGGAGGGACATTGGGCAAGACCCCAAGACTAGCGCCGAACAAAACGCATCAACCTTTTGGACTCGTGTCCATCGTGAGTTCCGTGAGCACAAGAAGTTTCCACCATACTAAATGCAAAACACGCACGGATGGGTGTCCATTTCGAAGCGTTGGAAGGTGATCCAACAAAAGTGCAACAAGTTTTGTGCCACTCTTGAGAGCATCAAGGCATTGCCCCATGAGCGGCATCGGCATGCAAGACATGGTATGCTAGCAAGCGACCCTCTTTGTGTCATTCCGTTTATGCTTGCATGTCCATTTCTATATCCATTTGCCAATATACTTGCATGCAATTCATTTGTAAACATTTCAAATTTTGGAGGCATTCAAGGTCCAACACGATGGCAAGTGCTTCAACCTCTTCCATTATTGGAGGGTCATCAAAGACGAGGATAAGTTCAAGTCGAGTGGGGGGAGAAGGCCGTGGAGGAGAAATACGGCGAGAAGCCACGACCGCAGGGGAAGACCAACTCCAAGAAGAAGGGCAAGTGGGGTGCGACGTTGAACGCCTTGATCACAAGCGTGGAGGGCATGATGACCAAGAAGGATTCGAGGGAGGAGGAGCGTTGGCGATACAAGGAAGAACAAATGAACGACTTCATGGAGATCAAAAGAAGGAGGCTTGACATGAAGGCGGAGAAGCAAACCAAGATGCTTGAAATGGAGGTGGAGAAGCAAGCCAAGATGCTAGAGGTCGAGTCCGCCAACGCCAAGACCAAGGCGAAAGAAGTGGCTCTCGTGAGCATGATGACAGGGTGAAGATCATGAAGGTGGATCTCAATACCGTGTCGCTAAGAAAGGGTTCGTGGTTCGAGAAGATGCAGGCCGACATGCTCAAGTTTGACGATGAATGATCTATGGCTATGAGTGTCATTTTTTTTTGTATGTCGGCAAGTGTGCTGGCATGACCATGACCGTGATGGCGTAGTCGAACTCCCACATTTTTTTGTGCTGACATGTGTGCCGGTCCCTGGAAAGTGTGCCAGCTGAACTGCGTGGTGTTTTTCTAAAGCTGGTATTGTATGCCGGCGCTGGCATTGTGCTGGCATGAGGCGACGACATGGCCGCTGCCATGATGTATGACTGCGAGCCTTTTTTAAAATTTGCGTGCGGCATGAAATGGGCCGTGGCGATTGGGCGCACTGTCGATCCAAATTTTAAAAAGAGGTAAATACACTAAAAGTCAAAGAACTTGCACGCAACGTTCAGTTTAGTGCATAAACTTGTAAAATACGTGTTTCTGGTCATCTAACTTGTCCTCTTGTTCATATACGGTGCTTTCTATGGTATCCAGTTGTATCCCTATGCATGCCACATGGAGGGGCCCACTGTCAGTGGCTGAGATGGTGGTAATCTGCATGCACTTTTTTAGATAGCACCCTATTTGAGACTCCTAAGATATATATCAAAGAGTAAAAGTACACATTCTAAACTATGTTTTCTCTTATCTAGATTATTATTTTAAAATTATTTGAATTCAGACAAAATTTCCGTTGATTTGTCCGAATTTTTTCATTACTAAAACCAAAGTTACTTGGTCTACTATTATGAAAAAGTTCAGACCTCGGGCTCGAGGATGTACATTCATTCTACACTATATTTTCTTTTATCTAGATTTTAATTTAATTTTTTTCGAATTCAAACAAAAAATATTTGATTTGTCCAGAATAATTTATGTACATCCATTCTGCACTGTACGTTCTTTTATCTAGATTTTTAAATTTACATTTATTCGAATTCAAACGTAAATTGAGTTTATTTGTCCGAAAACATACGTACATTCACTGTGCACTATATTTCCTTTTATATAAATATTTAAATTTGGAATTATTCGAATTCAAACAATTTTTTTGTTGATTTGTACAAAAGAATTTACGTATATTCATTCTACATTTTATTTCCTTTATCCAGATTTTATAATTTTAAAAAATCAAATTCAACCAAAATTTTCGTTGGTTTGTCCAAAAGAATTTGCATTCATTCATTCTGCACTATTTTTTGCGGGAATATATATTTAAAGTTAGGTACTATGTGCAAGAAAAGATCTATCTTTGCATAAAAAAAATTAAACACAGCTCACTGCCATTGGAATACATAAATTTTATACTATACAATACATAACACTTTTATCATTTTTATCTCTATTAATCACTGATAAACTAAAATCAAATCTATCTTACATAGAAAAAACAATATACAAGATAAAATTTGTTTGTGTTACTAAGTGTCGGTGTGGCCTGATGGTTGGCACTTGTACATGATGCCATAGTATCAAACTGGGGCTTTCCCTTTTCAGAAAACCCTTTTGTCGTTTTAATCTCTATTTTTTTATGCAGTACGTGTTAAATAGCTTTAACTGTGCATTTTAGCGGTCAACTGTTAGATTTTCCTTTTTGAGGAAGCGTCAACTGTTAGTTGGTCTAGTCGCTCTCTATGCTAGGCGGATCGTGCTAGCTCATCGGTTTGAATCCCATCATGCGCTGCAGCTTCTTTCATTTTATTTGAGAATTGTTTGTGTAAAATAAATAGAATGTATGGGTCCTTTCTTAAAAAAAACAGCCTCAGCCACTGATGGTGGCCCTGCCACGTTGGCACTCGTAGGGATACGGTTGGAAGCACCGTATATGCACGAAATGACGAGTTAGATGACCAGAAACACGTATTTTACAAGTTTATGCACTAAACTGAACATTGCGTGTAATTCTGTGACTTCTAATGTATTTACCTCTTTTAAAAAGAATAGACGATGAACAGGCGGTCAAGCCAAATGAACAAAAAACGAACAAATTCGCCGTTCATTTGGGTCGGGTTTGAGTTGCTCTAATGGTTATGGGGTCAGCGCAAACAGAGCCAATTCGCTCTGCTGTTCAAGTCCCCGATGATGCTATAATTCGGCTGGATTGCGGCAAAGATTTTCGTCTGCTAGCCGATGGATGATGCTTGGCGCTGGCTTCCCAGTAGAGGATTGGCCTTCGCTAGCGCCCATGTGTCCGTCAGGATTCGAAGTACTCCCACGGTCCCACAACTGCAAGCGATATGCTTTCTTTTTTTAGCGAACCGGTAAATGTTACTCCCTTCATTCCATAATGTAGTGCTTCCTCTATCCTTGTGCTTTAATTTTGACCGTAAATTTAACTATCAAGACCGATTGTGGCGGGAGCAAAAGTTATATCAGTGAATTCGTATTTAAAAGAAGTTTTCAATTATATAATTTTTTCTCCCACTGCAGTCAGTCTTGTTGGTTAAATTTATAATCAAAGTTAGACCTTGAGAAGTGCGGGTACACAATATTTTGAAACGGAGGAAGTAGTAGTTGGCACTTATATAGCGCGGGGCACACTAAAGTAAGAAGTAGACCGGCCCAGTAATAGGAAGTGTACTGTGGAGCTAAAATCCGGTTTTCTGAAGTTTCTAGAAGTTTCTATGAGCGTTTTTTTGTTTTTCTTTCTATTTTTTCTCTTGGTTCTTTCTGTTTTTGTGGTTTTTTTTATTTCCTTTCGCTTTTTTCATTTCAGAATTCATGATTTCTTTCAACTTCTTAAATATTTTTACAATTCTTATAAATTAGTGTACTAATTTTTAAAAATTAGGAATATTTATCAAATCTGTGAATTCTCTTCAAATTTGTGAACTTTTTTTGAAATGCACGGACTTTTATCAAATACGTGTTTATTTTTCTTAGCGGCATTTTTTTATTTTTCAATTCACAAAGTTTTTTAGAAGTGGACTAACTTTTTTCAATCCATGATTTTTTTAATTTGTGAACTTTTCCCAGATCTGCCGACATTTTCAAAATTATTAACTTTTTAAATATATAAAATTTTCAGAATTTTACATTTTCAGAATTTTCTGTGCTATTAAAATTTTACCATGTAATTTTTTAAATGCAGAAAAAATAAAATATGTTTTTTTACTTAACCATGCAGTATTTTAAAATAAAACTGCTATGAGCGAGCAGTGACTAGCGCCAAGAACCAAGAAGACACAAAATTTAAAGGACTGCAGCCCACATGTGCACGAGCGCCAAACGCTTCAAACGCTGAATAGGTGCTCCCAGCATGTCTTCCGCGAGAGCTATATCTCGCTTAGTCCAAGACTAGCTTCTGCCTCCCTGTAGGATTTCCCGTTGTATTTACAGTAAGGGTATGTACAGTGATGTTATTTTAGGAGTGCCACGTAGAATAAATGATGATATGGAGGAGAGAGAACTCATAAAAAAAGCTTGTTTTCTCTTATTTAAGATAAGACAAGAGATGATCTCTTAGCACAATTTGTCTCACCATGTTTTAAGGAATTGCTAGTTATTGAAGATAAGGCTAAGATATAATCCATTGTAGACATACTCTTTTGTCATCTTTAAATTACATGCAAGACTTAAGATAAGACTGTTTTATCAACCATTGTACATGCCCTAACATGCAGGCCTGTTTCTGCGCACTCACGGCTCGTTCACTCGCTGCGTTTTGCTCGTTTTTATGGATTTATTTCATTTTTCTTCCATTTTTTGTATCTTCATGTTTTTTTGTTTTTTGTTTCTCCATTGTTTTATTCTGTTTTCACTGTTTTTTCATTTTCCCTGTTTTCAGTATTTCTTTTGTTGCTTTCTTCATTTTTATTTGTTTTTTCTATTCTATTTTTTATTTTTATATTGCTTAGTTTTCATCAGGTTTCTTTGTTTATATTTCTTAGTTTTCATCATATTTTTAAACATGTGAAAGATTTTAAAAAATACATACATTTGTAAGATAGATAAAGCGATGCCCTCTCATCCCTCCTCTCTTTGAGGAAGAAGGCAGAGGGCCTTATTAGTTTTCCTTTTTGCGGAATAGGGGGCCTTCTTAGTTACCCACGTGACTTACAAACAACATGGACACATCTCATGAGCACAACCCACAAAGCACAAACCCATAGTTGTTGGTCCAAACATCTGGCCAGGTCCTCGGGTCAAAAAGAAAAAACATCTGGCCATGTACGTGACTGGTGATGTCTTTCAGTGGCTCAACTTTTTATGTTATTTATACTAGTATAATCGTGTACATGCAATGTATGTTAATATTAAGCCAATATATTAATTACATTGCAAATTAATATTTGATGAGATATTAACTATATGTTATTGTTAGATAGGACAAAACTAATTAGAAGCGCTCATAGTAGGCATGCTATTAATTAGGGGAGTGTCAGAGCTGGATCCGGCAAATCCCTCGATATGGGATCCTAATTAGGCGACTTCGCTATATGGTATCAGAAGCAAGGATCCAGTCAAGTCACCTAGCTAGGATTCCCTACCAAGGGATCAGCCCGATCCAGCCTCGACGGCGACAAAGGAATATCTTTTTCATTTTGGATCCTTCACGATAAAAAACGGGTCGAAAATTCGTTTCTAGAAGGGCAACTGACTAGGCAATGTCATCCTCCGAGAACATATCTAGCTTTGGTCCATATTGTTCACGATAAGAATGGTACTCTTGCGCAGGTGCTCAGTTCATTCCTATCGGATATTTCTTTTAGGCTGGATTTATTTGCCCTCGTCTTAGGTCATTGTAAAATCTTTTACGCCGATTGGAATGGATTAAATTGACACAAAGACGGGATGTGTTTCGTTGGAACATAATTACATCTAAGCCCTTTACAGTCGACTCCATGTACAATGTGCTAATGCATTCAGAGGTTCCAGCGGATAATAACATAAAAATTGGAAGTAAAAGATTTCACTAAAAGTTCAAATCTTCATGTGGTATCTTCGAAGAGGAGTTATCCTAACCAAAGAAAACCTCGTCCATCGCAATTGGCAAGGAAGTAAGAAGTGTAGTTTTTGAACTCATGACGAGGGAATCAAATACCTCCTTTTCCAATTCAAGTTTGCACGTTTTACATGGCCAGTGCTAAAATAAGTGTGTCAATTTATTTTTTTAAGTGTCTCAACTTTTTACTAACTTTAGTAGAAAATTATACTTAACTTGGGACACTTATTTTGAGACGGAGGAAATATTCAATAATTATGTTTTTTCCCTTCCCACCTGCTAGATTTGTTTGGTTGGCAAGACCATCTCTGGAAAATTACATGACAGAGCAAGCGCCAGACTCCTCATAGACGACCACTTGTGGCCCCGACGGGCAGTGGTAGTGGTAGCAACCAGGATAACACTGTGGGGCAGGTACATGCAACTTCTTCTCACACTTCTCAGGCTTCTTCTCATCTGGATCTGGTTTCTTATCTTTCACTTCCCACACCTCCAGAATCACGGCGCGTCCAAGCTTCTTGTGGAGGCGGTTGACGAGGCAGACCACATCGATGCCATCACCGACCACCTCAAGTAGGTCAGTATAATCACCGGTTATCTTTATCGATATCACCCCTGTTCAAGCAACCAATAATTAATATCGTGACTAATGAGCTTCATACATTTAGATACATCCGTTTGAGCGAGAAGCAATTCTGGGCGCGGAGGGGGGGGGGGGGCGGAGCAGAGAAAGAAACAAGGGGGGGGAGCAGAGAAAGAAACAAGTAACATTGTCAAATTTTGAGTTGCGCACATTACAATGTAGTTCACGGGAAAAGCTAATCATATGTCTTTTTGTTAGAATAAATGGGCTTGGCTTGCTACATGAAGATTTTCTAAAATTCCTAATGTAAATCACAAAGGCCCATGTATAAATGGCAAATGAAGGTGCAATCTTTAGTCCCACCCTGAAAGTGAAGGAGGTGTGAGAAACGAAATCTACCACTCCACTAAATGTTCGGTATAAAGAGAGAAAGAGAACACCACATGTGAGTTCGCTTATATATAGAGCGAGAGAGCAGGTTTTCGAAACATGTCGCTCTTGTGATCCCGCACCGAGGAATTCTACATGTTTTAATCATAATTTCCTATTGGTCTAGTGTATGCTAGATTGTTGTGTGCTAATAATAGTTTAGATCATGATTTATGTTTTGAAATTAATCATGAATTTGCCTAATTATCCAACATTTTTAAGGGGAAAAATAATTGTATGTGAAAAGGCCATGAACAATTGATGAGTTCATGTAATGGTTTAAATCTGGGGGTCGGGGAGAAGTAGTTGCAAAAATCCCGAGACATAACCAAGGCTCTTTCTAAAAAAATAAGCGAGACGGTTGGCCTTCGCCTAGCACTTGGCACTTAGGCAATCTAGGCACAACGTAGGTGGACCTATGAGTTTGGCTATCAAGGTGTATCAATATTAATTTTAAGAATACAGGTGAGTAAACTACCATCTATCGAATTGGAATATGACCCATTTGCCTTGTATGTGCAATATTACACAATTTCTTCAGGACAACTTCTTGGTTGCCTTGTCTAGAGATTTGTTTATCCCTAGACGAGACATTTGGTTGTTGCCTAACGCCTAAGCGTGCCTAAGCGCTTCCTAGGTGCCGTCTTTTCCTACAGAGAAAAGAAGTAGGGCCACTCGAATTGGCATGCTTTTCGGCCATGGCATGACAAGTTGCTATTTCTGAGCATGATAGCACTAAGTTGACTTCGAGATTTGTGTGACGCGTGTAATAGGGAAATCGATTAGGTCTTACAAGATCATGTAGAAACATACTAAACTAGGCTCTTTATAAAAAAGGTACATTTTAATCCCTATCGTTGATTGCATATAAATTTGTAAACTTTTTCCAGGGGACGGGATTATTGTAATGCCTGGCACTTAGGCATAACAAAGCAAACCTAACACAACATTATTGTAAAGACTAGATCATCTGTTCTGTCGCACTCCCACAAAATATAAAGTTTATGTGTGGTTAGATCTCAGTCAACTGAGACTTGACCAAGTCTAAGTCAAATGATATAACATGTAAAAAAGAAAGAAAAAACTAAAAGGAATTTTTTGCACGGATCTTCACGTAAAATTTCATGAATATAGTATCAATTGAGACTTGGTTAAATCTTGATCGACTGAGATTTAGTAATCCCGATAAAGTTTCCTAGGCTGAGTTAGGCCCAATTTACAGTTGCTGAGCTGTGATGCGTATAAAATTAGCCATAAAAACTGTCAAAAGTGGTGCAACAAACCCTAAAATATGCAAAACAGACGAGGCAAACGGGATTATGATAATCAACGGCAATATCAAACGCAGCCTTAACTTCAATCAGAAGCAAAACAAGCGCATTTACGAGAGCCATATAGTCCCGTCTCAACGAGAAGTAACGGCACATAAACGTGTGCAAATGCATACCGGTTGTCTTGGCGGCCAGCTCCATGGCTTTTTTTTTTCTTTTTCTTTTTGCGAATAAGCTCCATGGCTTTGGACCTGCACTTGTCGCAAGGCATGCTCACCCTGATGACCATCCTTTGCTGCAACAACGAGGACGACAAGAACAACAGTAAGGACAGGCTAAGCAACAACCGGTTAATCAATCATGCACATCTAGTCAGTCACTGACTGCTCAACATGCTCATCTACAAGCAGTAGCCCCCCCCCCCCCCCCCCCCGACACCCGCGTCGCTCCCAGGGCGACTCGGGTGGCGAAACCCTAGCCGCCACCCGAGACCCCTCCTCCTCGTCACTCCCTCGCCGCCGCCGGAGGATGCAAGGCGGGCAAAGCCCTCTTTAGCGGACGGCGGCGGCGGGGTTGTCCCTTCCAGCACTTGTCGCCGGGCGGTGGAAGATGTGGGGGTGGCTGCGCGAACTTGGCGCGGGCGGGGCGGTGGATCTGGCATAGGTTGGCGGCGGCCGCAGTCAGCGCGGATCCCCGGCGGTGGTGGGCGTGAGGTCATGGAGTGGAGAGCGGGCGGTGGCACGGCATCATCCTGGGGTCCGAGCGGGTTGGATCTGGGTCCGGCGGGCCTGTGGCGGCGGCGGCGGGGATGTACTGCTCACGTCCGGCTCTGGTGGTGGAGGCAGGCGGCGGCGGGTAGTGATCTTCCCTTCAGCGAGTTCTGCGAGTTGCCTGCGTTCCCTTGTAGCGAGTGCGGCATGGGTTCGTGCTGTCCGCCCAGATTTGCGCGGCTGTGCGAACCGGTCTGCTCCGGCTTTCCCTTGGTGGCGTCGGCTGCATTGGGAGCTGATGGGGTGGGTTGCACAGATCCGGATGAAAATCTTGCAAAGACCTTGTCGATGCCGGCGGCAACGGCGTCTGTGGACGTCGCTTCCCTCCTTGGGGGTGCCGTCGAGGAGCCTGTTGCAACCCCACAACACTTTGATCCAGACTCTGGGTGAAAACCTTAGATCGGGCGTTGCCAGATCGGATGACGGTGTTGGTTTTCCATCACTTTCTCCTTGGAGACGTCATTTGTGGAGTTCTTGTGGAGGGCTGTCACTATGGGGCTGGCTGTAGGGGGAGGTTTGGGTTCGTGGGTGGCCGGCGGGGGCATGTGTTCTGTAGGTGGTGGTGATGGAAGTGCTGTGTTGATTCGGTGCATGCTAAGTTCTGGTTCCCTCTCTAGCTCTGGTTGGCCTCCTCTCAGGGATGTTCGTGGCGGCGATGAGGTCTCGGTGTTCGTCATCCTTCGAAGATGTTGCAGGCTCTTGTTGCTTTGTTTGGTGCCCAGGTTTGCTCATTTGGTGAAGGTGGTCGATGTGACACCAAGAGGAGGTGCAGTGCTCGTCTCGGTGGAACATTGCCCTTCGGTGGCATCAGCGACTTTCGTTCTCGCGATGTCACCTCGGTGATGGGATGCCCTTCGACGGTGTTGTGACTCTCCTAGGTCTTCAAGTTCAAGAGTGATCGCTGGGCAGGCCAGGGACTTTTTCCTCTCCATCGTCTCGACGTCGAGTATCCGTTCGATTGATCCAACAAGACTCCTCCCTTCTCTTCTCGGTTTGTTCCAGTTCTGTTGGAGGCCAGGTTCAAGACTTGTACTGCTAGGCATAGTTCGTTTCGGTTCTCTCTCTCTCTGTCTCTCTGTTCCCTTGTACCTTCTTGTGGGTGTCGTGTGCTACATCTTGTACTCGTTGCGTTGTATCTTGTTCTGGTTTATGAAAATGAAAATGGTTCAGGCCGGCTTTTGCCCGCCGTAGCAGCTTCAAAAAAAATAAATTCTACAAGCAGCAAGTAAACCGAAGCGCCTTGCCTTCATCTGTAAAAAAGATGCTGAGTGGTGTTTGTTGCGACTTGGGAGATGTTGATCGGCTCGTTTGCATAGACGCAGTGCAACCAAAAAGGTTGTGTCGTGTGATATCCTCAGATTACTCTTATATATAGGCGTGCGGAGAGAAGTAGCTATCAACTGGACAACTGCTAGTACTCGGGAAATACACTTTGGTTTCTAGTTGTATATGCATAATATATGGGGATTTTTTAATATTTTAATAAATAGTCAAAATAGGTAAGAACTATTTTGAAAAAAAAACTTGACTTACTTTTGCACTAATATATAAATTTTATGAAAATAAAATCAAAGTTGACCTCACAGCAGAAAAGACAAAATTTATTTGTATTATAGATCACTATTCACACTATTTTAGTCAAAAATTTGTCTTTTTTGAAAAGAAGTCAAAGGAAGACTTTCTTTTTGTGGATTTTTTCTCACGAGTACAATAAAAGGTCAAGTTTATTTTAAAAATATTTTCAGGATTTTTTGATTTTTTGTTAAATTACTAAAAAAAATCCATATAGGGTGTAGATGCCCCATAGCCCATAGACCAAAATCTGCCTCCGCTAGTACTCCTGCTATTTTGCTTAAGAAACTAGTAACAGTATGCATTTGAGTATTGAGTTGAGCATGTTTTGTGAGACCCTACGAGGAGAGCAACGGTCCACGGGTGATGACAATATTACTCGAGTGCTAACCATAGTTTTAAATAGCCGGCTATAGCCCCGCTATAGCTGTTTGAGGATGTTGCCGCTAAATAATTTCATGTACAATTTGCCGCTATAGCCCCACTATAACTCGGTATAGCCCAGTTATAGCTGTTTTTAAGGGTCGCCGCTAAATGCTATAACCCGCTATTTAAAACATTGATTCTAACATTACCTCTACTAGCTAGGCGCCAACGCCATGGCCTTGGAGTCCCCCTTCCGTGGCCCTGCAGACAGCTACGGGGCCGTGGAAATATGGCGTCCGCCTCGTGCGGTCTCATCTCGGCTGCCGCGCATGCCGCTGCCACTAGCGCCTAGTGGGCAACCGAGTGACGACTGGCAATGTGGCATTGGCATGCGTAGGCGAACAACGCTGAGCAGTCGTTGAGAGCAACTCGTCTCAGGCCAACTCCACCGCACGACTCCAAACAGACGTCCGGTTTGGCCGGATTTTATTCCTTTGGGCCGGTAAAGAATTCATCCATGTCCGCGTTTGTCCGATGAGTCGTGGATGCGCCGAGCGCACGGCCGCATCCCAAATCTTGCCCGTGTTGGACGTGATTAAGAAACATAAAAACTTAAATAAAATGACTTAAAAAATAAATAAACGCAGTTAAAAAAACTTAAAACTTAAGTTACGGTCATGGCCACAAAACGACCCAGTTTCACGTCCAACTTAGTGCCATAATTAAACATAAAAAAGAAAATAAAAAAGGCCGCCGCCCGCGTGCTCCTGCCCGTGCCCGTCGATGCCATCGCCGTCCCCGTCTTCAGTGGCCGCCGGTGTCGTCGTCATCGCTGACGAGGTCGACGTAGGCCGGCGGCGTCCAGAGGTGGGCCGGCTGGGCCGGCGGTGCGTGGTAAACGGAGGCGGGAGGTGCCTGCACCACCTCCTCCCGAGGCGACGCCTCCCGCTCCGGTGACCGCGGCGGCGTGACGCATCAGTTCACGCCCACGGCGTCGGCCATCTCCTCCGCAGTGCACGACCAGCCCCACCCCTGGCCCACCAGGCCCGGGTGGAACGCGGCCACCGGTGCCTCCTCCATGACCTTCTCGGGGATGGCGACCTCGCCGGCGGCGGAGTGGGACATCATCTCCTCAAGGCCCTCCCATTTGCCGCTCATCGTGCGTGTGCAT
The DNA here is from genome assembly GCF_018294505.1 of Triticum aestivum. Taxonomy (NCBI): domain Eukaryota; kingdom Viridiplantae; phylum Streptophyta; class Magnoliopsida; order Poales; family Poaceae; genus Triticum; species Triticum aestivum. The sequence continues at coordinate 570,659,535 of NC_057797.1, forward strand.
GGAGTCCTCCATGACACGCGCCATGAGACATGCCTCCTCCTCCGCAGTCATGCGAGGAGGTGGTGGTGGCGATGGAGATGGTGAAGGCGACGGCGTGAGGGCGCGCACCCGCCTATGCCCGCGTTCCTGGGGAGCAGGCGTTGTGCGCTCCCGACGTGGCCGCCGCGGCCCAGACGCCGTGCCGGCGAAGGAGGCGCGCCGCACGTCGTGCTCGTCCCTGAGCTAGGTGTCCCAGAGGTGTGAGTCCGGGGCGTACCTGGCGTTGTAGTACAGGTCGTCGGGGAGGAGTCGGCGGTGGCGCTCGATCTCCTCACAGCGCGCACGGCCGCTCAACGGGGCCGGCGGGATGGGCACACAGTCGGCGGACAAGTGCCAGTTGCTGGGGAGGTGGACGTCGCTCCAGGGGAGCGGCGTCCTCGTCTTCCAATAACAGTGGCACCCATCCACGCGGATGTAGTGCTGGTCGCGCTCGCCAGCGAACGTGGGTGCGATGGAGAACGCGGGCGGCGCGGGGGCCCGGTGTGGTGGTGATGCGGGCTCCTCCTTCACGGAGCCGGCGCGACGCCCTGACGAGGAGCCGGCCTCGCGGTTGTGCTTCCCCTTGCGGTTCCAGAAGCCCGTGGCTTTGAGGTGGCCGGCCGACAAGCTCGAGGACGGGAAGGGCTAGGGTTTCGCGTTGTCGGATTTCGAGGAGGCCGCGAGATGGAGTGGGGCAGTGTGGACGACGACCAGTGTCGTGGTTCTAAGTCTGACAGTAATGTAGGGGGGTAGGTATGGAGAGGCAAGATCTTAGCTATGGAGTAGTTGTAAGCACACGAGGTTTACGAGTTCAGGCCCTTCTCGGAGGAAGTAATAGCCCTACGTCTCGGAGCCCGGAGGCGGTCGACTGGATTATGCGTGTATGAATTACAGGGGTGCGAACCCTTTACACTGAGGAGGGGGGTGGCTTATATAGAGTTCGCAGGACCCCTCCGGCCCTCAGTTATGCAGGATTTTAAATACATTAAGGTCGGGCGTTACTGGTAGCGCCCCTAATAAAGTGCTATGATGACCATAAAAGCTACTTAATGACCGACCGTTAGCGTGGGGAGTGACTTTAGGTCTCCTGGCCGTCGAGTGGTTGGATCTTGGTCGAGTGATTGCTTTTTGATCGAGTGTCTTCGAGTCTGTCGGGTGGAACACCTCCAAGTCGATTGAAAGGTGATTTCTTCTAGAGATGTCCTTGGGTAGGGCAGTTGGGACAGGTCCATGACCCTACCCTAGGTACATAGCTTCATCATTAGCCCCCGAATGGATCGAGGTTTGAGTGGGGAAGGAATTGAGAACTTCTCCGACTTATTTTTCATGCCATGAGCATATCTTGTTTCGGATCAATGAACCTGAGTGATGACAGCAACTTCCTTTTCAGTCGCCTTGATCCATTCTTAGTTTTTTGTCGAGTGAGTTTCTTTACTTGAAAAGCTCCGAGTGACGGTCTGGATGAGATCTTCCGTCTGACAAGTTGTTCTACTGCCCGCAGATTTCGCGGGATTCGAATTTTGGGAAGCGCGCGAGACGGGGGAGGCCGCAGTAATCGGATGGGATAGGGCGGAGCCGCCTCGATCTCCGCGCCACCTTTTTCGCCACGTATCGCGTGCGCGATTGTTACGGGATTTGACAGGACCGTCCGGGCCTACCAGTCAGCCACTCGGAAGCGACCTCATATAAGGCGTCGGACCGGGGTTTCTTGAACAGTGCGTTCTCATTTCCTCTTCTCCTCTTCAGGCTTCTTCGTCGCGCTCGCTCTCGTCCCAGCGCCGCCGCTCCGTACGCGTCTCGCCGGCGACGATGGGGAAGGAGAAGACGGCGGCTCTGGAGCGGGTGAAGAAGGCGACGGCAAAGGCGAAGGGGAAGGCGACCAGTCGGGGTGGATCTTCCTCGCGAGCTGGCCTGCCGAAGGGCTGGATCCAGGGCGACTGGATCCGCTTGGCGATCCGCCAAGAAGACCTCGACGACCTAGCCGATGGAGGGCTGATCCCCCATGGATCGGCGCGGCTTCCGGGAAAGGAATCCAAGCCGCAACCTCGGGAAGGTGAGCGCGTTCTCCTTGCCACCCACGTCGACCGTGGATTTTCCTTGCCTCCTCACCCTTTCTTTCGGGGATTTCTGAATTTCTTTGGGGCACAACTCCACCACTTCACTCCCAACACAATCGTGTATCTCGCTGCTTTCGTGTCTTTGTGCGAGAATTTCTTGGGTTGTCGGCCTCACTGGGGTCTTTTCAAGCACATTTTCACCTGTCGTTCTCAGACGGTGAAAAAGGCCAATCCGAGTGACTAGAGAACACAAGTGATTCAGATGTGCGGGGGTCTTGGTGTTCAGATGAGAGGGAAAAGTTCCTTTCCAGCCATGATTCTTCCCGACTCGGTTCGCGGATGGCAGTCGACCTGGTTTTACTGCAAAGACCAGCCGACGCCAGGGCAGTCGACTGGCCTCCCTCCTTTTACCATGGACCGAGTGAGGAAACCCTCCTCTTTGAAGGTGCTCCCGGAGGAGAAGGCGCAGGTTAGGGTGCTGGTCGAACGAGTGGTCCAGCTTATCCGTGACGGGGTCACCGGTATGGATCTCTTGGAGGTTTTCCTTCGGCGGCGCATCCAGCCTCTTCAAGCCCGAGACCATCCGATGTGGATGTATTCGGGTCTTGACGACACCACTCGGATTCACCCGGAGGAGGTCGATGACGACACACTGGAGAAGTGGCTGTCGGGCATCACCGGAAACAAGGACAACCCCAGGGGAGCCAGGAGAGTTCCTCCATTCGACCAGTCCCATGAACCAGAAAAGGTCCGATTCTGAGCTTTTGATTGTAATCTGAATTCACTCGCGCAGCTGTCTATACTGCGTCGACTGACTTTATTCTTCCTGCTTTCTTTCAGGCCCTTATCGAAATGTATTCAATGCCCAACGGAGAGCAAGAGCAAGACCTGGAAGGAGAGGCGAGCGGCGGCGACAGTGGCGAATGGTATTCTGACGGTGAAGAGGACGAAGAAAGCGACGACCCAAGTGACGAAGAAGAAGTCAAGTCGCCTCCTCACAGGGAGAGGCGATCCAAGCTTGACCAAGAATGACCGAGCGCCCGTGAAAAGGCGATTGCTCAGGCTGGTCAGTCTTCAAAGCGTCCTCGGACCTCTTCACCAACCCCAACTGAAAAAGCGTCAAAGCATCCCAAAGTTGCAGAGCAGAAGCCTCGGAAGGCGTTGCCGAAGATTAAGATTGACATCCCCGTCGCTTCTGCGTGAGTGTCTCCCTTTGTATTCACTCGACACCCCGTGCTGTTTGTTTTTTCTTGATTTAACCAGACGAACTTTGGAACTGGCAGCGCTGCTACTTCCGGGACCTCAGCTTACAGGGACGAGGATGAGGTGATGGAGGATGCGGTCACTTCCAATCTGGGTATGATTTCTGACATTCTGTCTTTATTTGGTCGACTCAACTGCAATGTGTACCATTGGGTGATGTGATTTTGGCGATTGATCTTTGAACAGCTCCTAACATTATTGACCTCCCCGATGATGATGATGAAGAGCCTGAGAGGCCTTTGACGAGGAAAAATAGGCAAGCTCCTGCAAGCAAGGTGCCACAGTCGACGCCGAGGGCGGAACCAGTCGTTCAGGACGCTGGTGATGCCAATCGGGGTTCTGTTACCTTCGTCGTACCATTGTCGAGTGCCTTGCCTTCTTCGTCGACTGCTTAGGCCCCTGCCGACCCACCTTCAGTTTTTGCGACCCATCATGTCCCAGAGGACGAAGTGAATGCTGCCAAGGAAGCCATACGCCAGGCGGGCATTATGATGGAGAAGATGAAGATGGTGCGGGACGCCAGTCAGGCCGCCTACGATGCCAGCTCAGCTCTCCAAAGCAACGTTCAGGTTAGTTGGTCACCGCTTGTTCTATTAGGATATGCTATCTGAAGACTCTCTTTTCGAAAATCTTTGCATCTGTACACCCACTGGGTGCGTCGATTGAATTTTTGAACTAGTGGGGCCACACTGAGTGCACCCAGTGGGTGTAGTCCCCGAGATTACAGTGGACTGCTGGCAGTCGACTGTAGTCTTTGTATTTTGATTCTTTCGCTCGATCTGGTCTGGCCGCGTCGAGTGTAAACCGAAATGGTAGTTTGTCTCTTCTACTCGGTCTGGGCGAGTGGGATCAGAACCTGTGGGGGCACGCCAAGTGCACCCACTGGGTGTAGTCCCCGAGACCGTGGTCAACTGCTGGCAGTCGACTGTGGTCTGAGTTCTATGGTCAGAGTTCCTCTTTCTCTCTTTTTTTACTCCCCGCACTCAACTCCGGCGGGCCGGTCGAGTGGGATCAGAACCGGTGGGGGCACGCAAAGTGCACCCACTGGGTGTGCACCCACTGGGTGTAGTCCCCGAGACTATGGTGGACTGCGGGCAGTCGACCGTAGTCTTAGTATTTATTGTCTTTGTCGTTTTTCGCTGTAAAATAACTTCTCCTCCCTGATTGCAGAAATCTTGTGATCTTGGAGCTCGCTTTGCTGACTTGGAGAAACTGCAGATCCAACTAAACCTTGACTTGGAATTGGCCAAGACAGAGCTACAAAAGGCCAAGGACGACGCCAATGGTAAGACGAGCTTGTCGACTGGTTTGTCTTAGGCTTGAGTACCCTTCTGCTCTTTCTGAATCAAGCACCATTTCTTTGCAGAAAAACTGAGAGAAGCTCTGGCAAAGAAGGATTAGGATTTGGCTGCTGCTCAAAAGGAAGCTGACGACAGAACCGCTCTGGCTGAACAGAAACTGGCTTCAGTCGGCCAATTGGAAGAAGAGAACACCAAGATGAAATCTACTCTGAACGAAGCCAACAAGGAGTGCACGCGCTTGAAGAAGGACAATCTCAACCTGTACAAGAAGATGGAAGGCATCGCTCGCAGGAGGGACGATCTGGAGAGCTATCTAAGGAGCCTTGCCAAGAAGTTGTTCAACAAGCTTGAAGGTATACATTTTTTTGTTCTGTCGACTCAGCATACGAAAACTGACTTATCCTTGGATCGTGAATGCAGAGTTTTGCCAGAACTTCGAGGAGGATACTGGGCGGATTGAGCCAGGTTTGGACCCCATCAACTCTCCCGTGAAAGACGACACTGCCATGAATCTGCTCCGACTGGAATCCCGCATCGATGGTGTTGTGTACTACTTGGCTCGACTGAAGGTCGCCACGTCACGGATTGACACGACACTTTGGCCGGGGGCCATGCTCCGGAATGATCTCGAGTCCCTGATCACTCGACTTAACGAGATGCCTGGTCGAGTGTAGGAGTGGAAGAAATCTTCTGCCCGGTGTGCTGCTGATGTGGCTCTGTCTTTGGTTCGTGTCCACTGCAAGGAGGTGCGACAAGATAAGCTGGCAGCAATCAAGGTCGCCAACACCTAGAGGCATGACTTCTGATCTTTTATGGAGACTTTTATTGCTGCAGCCACCCGGATCGCTGACGGCGTCGACCTGGATGAGTTCGTCGAGCCTGCCAGTCCTCCTCCTGCAGAGTGAACAAACTTTTATGCCCCACCTTAACTTTGCCTCGGAATGCCGAGTGGTTTTTGTAACCGTTAAACTCTTTGGGGCTGAATGCCCGAGCACTTCGATCTGTGGTCTGGACCCTTTAGGATTCTATCTGAACTTGGTTTATCATTGAATATCTTCATGAATTCTCCGTCGAGTGGAACTCGTTCTTCACTCGAAACAACTTTTTGTATTTGCGGCGCAGCTCCGAAGGAGAAGGTAGCAGTCGACCTGTATCTCGTCGTCCTTGCGGAGTAGGATGGAGCGCACGTTGTATTTGTGGCGAAGCTCCCAAGGAGAAGATGGCAGTCGAGCTGCACCTCGTCGTCCTTGCGGAGTAGGATGGAGCGCACGTTGTATTTGTGACAAAGCTTCCAAGGAGAAGGTGGCAGTCGACCTGCACCTCGTCATCCTTGCGGAGTAGGATGGAGCGCACATTGTATTTGTGGCGAAGCTCCCAAGGAGAAGGTGGTAGTCGAGCTGCACCTCGTCGTCCTTGCGGAGTAGGATGGAGCGCACGTTGTATTTGTGGCGAAGCTTCCAAGGAGAAGGTGGCAGTCGACCTGCACCTCGTCGTCCTTGCGGAGTAGGATGCGTTTCGTACTTAGGCGAGTACTGGACTGCAGCTAAGCCTCCGAGTGGGAGGGTCGCTCTCCACTCGGTAGGACTTTTCAAACTTAGGCGAGTACTGGACTGCAGCTAAGCCCCCGAGTGGGAGGGTCGCTCTCCACTCGGTAGGATTTTTCAAACTTAGGCGAGTACTGGACTACAGCTAAGCCCCCGAGTGGGAGGGTCGCTCTCCACTCGGTAGGATTTTTCAAACTTAGGCGAGTACTGGACTGCAGCTAAGCCCCGAGTGGGAGGGTCGCTCTCCACTCGTTAGGATTTTACAAACTTAGGCGAGTACTGGACTGCAGCTAAGCCCCCGAGTGAGAGGGTCGCTCTCCACTCGGTAGGATTTTTCAAACTTAGGCGAGTACTGGACTGCAGCTAAGCCCCCGAGTGAGAGGCTCGCTCTCCACTCTATAGGATTTTTCAAACTTAGGCGAGTACTGGACTGCAGCTAAGCCCCCGAGTGAGAGGCTGGCTCACCACTCGGTAGGATTTCCAAATACTTAGGCGAGTACTGGACTGCAGCTAAGCCCCTGAGTGAGAGGCTGGCTCGCCACTCGGTAGGATTTTCAAATACTTAGGCGAGTACTGGACTGCAGCTAAGCCCCCGAGTGAGAGGCTGGCTCGCCACTCGGTAGGATTTTCAAATACTTAGGCGAGTACTGGACTGCAGCTAAGCCCCTGAGTGAGAGGCTGGCTCACCACTCGGTAGGATTTTCAAATACTTAGGCGAGTACTGGACTGCAGCTAAGCCCCCGAGTGAGAGGATGGCTCACCACTCGGTAGGATTTTCAAATACTTAGGCGAGTACTGGACTGCAGCTAAGCCCCCCGAGTGAGAGGCTGGCTCACCACTCGGTAGGATTTTCAAACACTTAGGCGAAACGGGTTCGCAGCTAAGCCCCCGAGTGGGAGGCTAGCTCACCACTCGGTAGGAAATTATTTTACAAACTTAGGCGAAACGGATTCGCAGCTAAGCCACCCACTGGGGGATTTCTCACGCAAACAAAAACGATAACAATCACTGGGAAAATTACAACGCTCTTGTCTTTGATAAATAAACTACAGGAGTTTTTCTTATTACATCTCATCCGAGTGAGAATTCAAGTATAAAAGGGGCGGAGCAGCTCCGCATTCCAGGCTCGTGGCTCATCAATCTGGCGATCGACATTATAAAGCTGATACGCTCCATTGTGGAGGACTCTGGTGACTATGAAGGGACCTTCCCAAGTAGGAGCGAGTTTGTGTGGTTTCTGCTGATCCACTCGGAGGACCAAGTCTCCTTCTTGGAAGGCTCGACTCTTCACATTTCTGGCATGGAATCGACGCAAGTCTTGCTGATAGATGGTCGATCGGATCATGGCCATTTCTCTTTCTTCTTCCAGGAGGTCGACTGCATCCTGCCGTGCTTGTTCTGCTTCATCTTCAGAGTAGAGCTCGACTCGGGGTGCGTTGTGAAGCAGGTCACTCGGCAAAACTGCTTCGGCTCCATAGATCAAAAAGAATGGGGTTCTTCGAGTCGATCGGTTCGGGGTTGTCCTCAATCCCCAAAGAACTGATGGAAGCTCGTCGACCCATGCACCTGCTGCGTGCTTGAGATCGCGCATCAGTCGGGGTTTCAGTCCTTTGAGAATTAAGCCGTTTGATCTTTCCGCTTGTCCATTCGACTAGGGGTGAGCGACTGAAGCATAGTCGACTCGTGTGCCTTGAGAGGCACAAAAGGCTCTGAATTTTTTAGAATCGAAGTTTGATCCATTGTCAGTGATGATGTTGTGCGGAACTCCATATCTGAATATCAACTCTCTGATGAAACTGATAGCAGTGCAAGCATCAAGATTCTTGATAGGCTTAGCTTCAATCCATTTGGTGAACTTGTCGACTGCCACTAGCACATGAGTGAAACCGCTTCTGCCCGTTCTCAGTGGTCCAACCATGTCCAGTCCCCAAACAGCGAAGGGCCAGACGAGTGGAATGGTTTTCAGGGCTGACGCGGGTTTGTGCGACATATTGGAGTAAAACTGACATCCTTCACATTTGTCGACTATCTCTTTCGCCATTTCATTCGCCCTTGGCCAGTAGAATCCCGCTCGGTATGCTTTAGCCACAATGGTCCGAGAGGACGCATGATGACCACAGGTCCCCGAGTGGATATCATCAAGGATTATCTGACCTTCTTCTGGTGTTATACACTTCTGACTGACTCCAGTCGCACTTTCTCTATACAACTGTCCCTTTATGACTGTAAAGGCCTTGGATCGACGGACGATCTGTCGAGCCTCTTCTTCGTCTTCTGGGAGTTCTTTCCTTAGGATGTACGCGATGTACGGTACCGTCCAGTCGGGAGTGATGACCAAAACTTCCATGATCAGGTCGACCACAGCTGGAACTTCAACTTCAATCGGATCCGTGGCACTTTTTGGCTGCGGGGCTTCTTCAGTGAAGGGATCCTCCTGAACTGATGGTGTGTGGATGTGTTCCAAAAACACATTGCTGGGAATGGCTTCTCTTTTGGAACCTATTTTCGCCAAATCATCAGCTGCTTGATTTTTCAGTCGGGGTATGTGATGAAGTTCTAACCCCTCGAATTTCTTCTCCAGCTTTCTCACTGCATTGCAATAACCAGTCATGGCCGGACTTCTGACGTCCCACTCCTTCATCACTTGATTAACCACCAAATCTGAGTCGCCATAGACCATGAGGCGACGGACGCCGAGTGAAATGGCCATGCGCAACCCATATAAAAGTGCTTCATATTCTGCTTCGTTATTGGAGGAATCAAAGTGGATTTGAAGAACATATCTGAGCTTATCTCCTCGGGGGGAGACCAATACTACCCCGGCACCGGAACCATTCAGCATTTTGGAACCGTCGAAGAACATGGTCCAATGCTCCGAGTGAACCTGAGTCGGCAGTTGTTGTTCAATCCACTCGGCGACGAAATCTGCTATTGCTTGGGACTTGATAGCTTTCTTTGCCTCAAACTTGATATCTAGAGGAAGGAGTTCAATTGCCCATTTTGCCACTTGACCAGTTGCATCCTTGTCGTGCAGGATCTCTGACAATGGAGCGTCGCTGACGACTGTAATGGAATGATCAGAGAAGTAATGTGCAACCTTCTTTGTGGTCATATAAATCCCATATACAAGCTTCTGATAATGAGGATATCTTTGCTTCGACGGGGTCAAAACTTCAGAAATATAATATACTGGGTGCTGAACTTTGAAGGCTTTTCCTTCTTCTTCCCGCTCAACGTAAGTACTGTACTGATGACTTGTCCTGTGGCTGCAATGTAAAGCAGCAAAGGCTCTTTGCTGATTGGGGCAGCCAGCACCGGCTGGGTGGAGAGCAGAGCTTTGAGCTATGCAAACGCTGCCTCAGCTTCAGGAGTCCACTCGAACTTGTCTGACTTCTTCATCAATCGGTAAAGAGGAAATGCCTTTTCACCGAGACGAGAGATGAATCGACTTAAAGCGGCCAAGCAACCAGTAAGCTTCTGGTCGTCGTGCACTCGCACAGGACTTTTCATTCAGAGTATAGTACCGACTTTTTCTAGATTGGCGTCGATTCCCCGTTCGGAAACGAGAAAACCGAGTAACTTTCCGCCAGGAACTCGGAATGTGCACTTTGATGGATTAAGCTTGATATCATACCTCCTGAGATTGGCAAAGGTTTCATCAAGGTCAGTCAGCAGGTCGGAACCCTTCCGTGACTTGACCACAATATCATCCATGTATGCTTCCACATTCCGACTGATTTGAGTGAGCAAACACTTCTGAATCATCCTCATGAATGTGGCTCCGGCATTCTTGAGGCCGAACGGCATGGTAACATAACAGAAGCACCCGAATGGAGTGATGAAAGCTGTTTTGATCTCGTCAGGTCCATACAGACGGATCTGATGGTACCCGGAATAGGCGTCTAAAAAAGACAGTCGCTCACATCCCGCAGTCGAGTCGACTATCTGGTCGATGCGGGGGAGAGGAAAATGATCTTTCGGGCAGGCCCGATTGATATGTTTAAAGTCAATGCACATGCGAAGTGACTTGTCCTTCTTGGGGACCATGACAACGTTGGCGAGCCACTCGGAGTGGTAGATCTCTCGGATGAACTCCGCTGCTAAGAGCCGAGCCACCTCCTCACCAATAGCCTTTCTCTTCTGGACGGCGGACCGTCGGAGATGTTCTTTGACAGGTTTTACTTTTGAGTCGACTCGTAGGCGGTGCTCAGCCAGCCCCCTGGGAACACCCGGCATGTCAGAAGGCTTCCATGCGAAAATGTCCCAGTTCTCACGGAGGAACTGGATGAGCGCTTCTTCCTATTTGGAGTCGAGTGTTGTTGAGATATGAGTCGGAGCAGCACTGGGATCGGTCGGGTGAATGTGAGCCGGCTTCGTTTCGCCAGACGACTGAAAAGCTGATTCTGTAGCGGGCTTCTTGGCTCGCAACAAATCACTCGGGTCTGCAGTCTTCTGGTATTCCTGCAGCTCCACCACTGCCATCTGAGCATCAGCGATCTTTGAACCTTTCTGAAAACACTCTTCTGCTTTCTTCCGATTGCCCGTAACAGTGATCACACCTTTGGGACCAGGCATCTTCAATTTGAGATACACATAACATGGTCGAGCCATGAAGCGTGCATAAGCCGGCCTGCCCAAAATAGCGTGATAAGCACTCTGGAAATCCACAACCTCGAACGTCAACTTTTCTTTGCGGTAATTCTTGGAATCACCGAAAACCACATCAAGAGCAATTTGGCCGAGCGACTCAGCCTTCTTCCCAGGAATGACTCCATGGAAACTCATGTTGCTGGTACTGAGTCTGGACATCGGAATGCCCATCCCTTTCAGCGTCTCAGCATATAGTATGTTCAAACCACTGCCACCGTCCATCAAGACTTTGGTCAGTCGAGTGCCTTCAACAACTGGGTCGACCACCAAAGCTTGCCTCCCAGGGGTGGCAATGTGCGTTGGGTGATCGGACTGGTCGAATGTGATGGCAGTCTGAGACCACTTCAGATAACTGGGTGTCGCCGGAGCAACCATATTCACCTCACGGTTGATAACTTTCAGTCGACTTTTGCTTTCAACATCAGCAAAAATCATCAAGGTGGAATTGACCTGGGGGTATCCATCATCACTGTCTTCCTTGTCCTCAACTTTGTCCGACTCCTTTTCCTTATCTTTGGGCTGTTTGCCCTGGAACTGCTGGATCAAGAGCCGACACTGTCGAGTGGTATGTTTCGGGTAAATGAACTTACCCTCTTCATCTTTCTTGGTGTGGATGTGACATGGCAAATCCAACACATCATTTCCGTCTTGGTCTTTAACTTTCTTGGGGTTCCAAGGCCCTTTGGGTTTCCCCTTAAACTTTCCTTGAGTCACAGCCAAGGCCTCCCCAGGAGCAGCTGGCTCGGCTTTCCGCTTCTGTTTCCGATTGGAATTTCCTCCTCCGGTTTCTTGGGCGACTGACTTGTGTTTGCCACTCCGGAGTCGATCCTCATCTTCACCATTAGCGTACTTGGTGGCAATCTCCATCATCCGATTCAGAGACATGTCTCCGGTTCGACCGAATTTCAGATTCAGTTCTCTGTACTTGACGCCTTCTTTGAAGGCACAGACTGCTTGGTGATCAGGTACATTCTCTACCGTGTGATGTAACGTGATCCATCTCTGGATGTAATCCCTCAAAGTTTCATTCGGCTTCTGCACGCAAGACCGCAGTTCCGTCAGCCCTGCCGGTCGCTTGCATGTTCCTTCAAACGTGGTGACAAACACTCGGGCGAGATCTTCCCAAGTGTAAATGCTGCTGGGTGCTAACTGATTCAGCCACGCTCTGGCCGAACCCTCCAACATGAGAGGTAGGTGCTTCATGGCCACTTCATCATTGCCACCGCCAATCTGGACAGCCACTCGGTAGTCTTCAAGCCAAGTATCGGGCTTGGACTCACCAGTGAACTTACTGACTCCAGTCGCCAACCTGAAGTTGGGAGGAATCACAGCGGCCCTGATGGCTCTACTAAAGCACTCTGGCCCCGAAACATGTACTCTGCTGCTGGTAGGTGCATCTCTGTCATGACCTTCTCGATGAGCTCTGTTCCTGTCAACCAAACCTTGAACGAGAATGGATCTCGCATCAAAGCCTGGTTCCCTGGGGTCGACTGGAAACCTTCGCCCAACACTATGAGGGCGCCTGTCATCCTGCTGTCGAGGCACATACGATCCACTCCTCGGGGGAGGGGTGGGCACTCGACGTCGATCGTCACGATCGAATCGGTGATCATACTGCTCACGGTTCCCGTACTGATCACGCTGGTCCCCACGTCCCTCACGCCTCAGGGGCGATCTTGGGCTATGAGCCGACTGGACTGTGTCTGTAGCAATGGATCTGCTATGAATCCTGTTCCGCGACTGAGAAACAGCGGAATTCTGGTCTCCTGCTGCCCGGAGTAATGCTCTGATCTGCATCAAGCCTCTGCCAGCCTCTGACTGGGAAGGCTGAATCGACTCTGCTATACGGGCTGCATCTGCTAAATTCTGAATCGGAGTTTGATATACCTACGGGGGCGGAAGGAGCTGACGTCGACTGGATTCTGGAACCCATTGTCGCGCACGCTCGTCGAGTGCTCGCTGGAGGTTCTCCAGTCGAGTGCGCTCGGCCAAGTTTGCCAGACGCGCATCCTCCAAGGCACGAGCCTCGGGGGTTTCTCCAACGATAGGAGTGTGCAGTGCATCCATGTTCCGGCGACGAAGTTCTTCTCTCTGCAGCGGCGTGAGAGGCTCGGGGAGATATTCCTCATGGGGACGCGACGGGTCGCCTCCACCTGCACCTCCGTCGGTGCGGGGAAAACCGGGAGGACTGGGCGGTCCATTGACCATCAGAACCTCTGCCGCCGGATCACTGCTGTCACACTCGGATGCGGTCTCTGCGTAGCCAGTCGAACAGGCCGTAGAGGGATTCGTCGGGCTCGATTGCCGCGACTTGAGGGGTGGCCGACTGGCGTGCCACCGCGTGTCTCACCCACCGCTGAAGTCTCGACCGACCGGAGCGCTTGCGCCGGCGGGAAACAGGGAGGGAGGACAACACAGGAGCCGACCGATAATGGGTCGACGGTTGTCGCGAGAGGACGCCGCGGACGCACGCGCGAAAGTGCGTTGCCCCGTGGACAAGAAGTGCGTCCACGTCGAGCGGAGCCTCCTGAAGCCAAGCGGAGTCGTCGGCGATGAACGTGAGCGTGCCGAGACGGATCTCGCGGCCCTCCACCAAGACTCCGCCAGAAACCATGATGATTTGGATCGGAAAAGATCGCAACTCCTTCAACAAATCGCTAAAACACCGGCCCCACGGTGGGCGCCAACTTCGTGGTTCTAAGTCTGACAGTAATGTAGGGGGGTAGGTATGGAGAGGCAAGATCTTAGCTATGAAGTAGTTGTAAGCACACGAGGTTTACGAGTTCAGGCCCTTCTCGGAGGAAGTAATAGCCCTACATCTCGGAGCCCGGAGGCGGTCGACTGGATTATGCGTGTATAAATTACAGGGGTGCGAACCCTTTACACTGAGGAGGGGGGGCTTATATAGAGTTCGCCGGACCCCTCCGGGCCTCAGTTATGCAGAGTTTTAAATACATTAAGGTCGGGTGTTACTGGTAGCGCCCCTAATAAAGTGCTATGATGACCATAAAAACTACTTAATGACCGACCGTTAGCGTGCGGAGTGACTTCAGGTCTCCTGGCCGTCGAGTGGTTGGATCTTGGTCGAGTGATTGCTTTTTGGTCGAGTGTCTTCGAGTCTGTCGGGTGGAACACCTCCAAGTCGATTGAAAGGTGATTTCCTCTAGAGATGTTCTTGGGTAGGGCAGTTGGGATAGGTCCATGACCCTACCCTAGGTACATAGCTTCATCAACCGGTTCACAGGTTCCTCATTTAAGAAGGACGGTGACCTTCCATTGGGCCGATGACAGGTGGGGCCGACCTCCCGTGCGCATTGATGTTGGTGGGTGGGAGAGGTGGCCGCCCCGCCACGCGGCCTGACGCGGACGAGCGGAGCGTCCGTTCGGTGTCCGCGACGACCCAAACCTGGTGCAAATTTGCGCTCGAAATGGGTCGGTCCGGACACAAAACGAACCAGATGAATCCGGGCCGTCGCGCGCTGGATCGACCTGTTTGTCCGTTTTATCCCAAACAGACGGGACCGAACAGAATGGGGTCGTGCGATGGAGTTGGCCTCAGCCCGTCAATGGATGAGCAGACCAGCAGCTGCTTTGTTCGACTTGATAAGTACTACCTCTGTTTGTTTTTATAAGACGTTTTAGACTTTCAGACACTGTTCAAAAACAGCATAAAGCAAGTTGTCTGAACGTCTTATAAAAACAAACGGAGGAAGTACTTAATTTCGCAGAGTGACGTGTTGACAGAAAACCACCTTGCTACGTGTTGTAGTTAACCAGGTCCCAAGGGTCACCTACATTCAGTAGGTCGAGTGTCCGTGTGAAATGACACAGTGTTTGTACGAGTTCGGGGTTGCGTCGTGTGGGTTGCGGATTCGGCGACGGGTTGGACGCAACAACGTCTGTATCCCTTTATATACGAGAGCAAATAAACAAAAATATTTGTCCGAGCAGACCAGCTGTGATTTTGTTCTAATTAATACTAGTACTTAATTGTTCTCAGAGTGAACCCGTTGACAAAAAATTCCTTGCTGTGCAGGAACAGAAGAGGACGCAAATGTCTGAGGTGATTTTGTTAGTCTTAAAATTTACTGGCTCAACCTTTTCATCAGATTTTAGAAAAAAGGCTGGTGTCCAGTTTTAAATTAATAAAGTCCTTACAACCAACCAACGGTATAGTACAATAAAGAGGAACAAATCAAAGAAAGAGCTGCGGCAAGATAGGTGGGTGCCCAGAGGCAAAAAAAAGGCCCAAAAGATAAAGGAGGAGATACTGGAGCCCTCGTACATACTTAAAAGACCAATGCTGCGAATGGAGCCAACTCAAGAAAGAGATCAACTGACAGAGGGGGTTATGACAATGCCATCGCCTGGGCGCCCAATAGACTAGCGCCATCCTGTTCCATCGCTCGAAGGAGCCCCCGGCTCGAGAGGCGCCGCACCATCGGACGATGGAGTGTTCACCACCCTAGAACGCGGATGGGGACTAGGGCTAGGACACCAAAGGGAGGTCTTCTAGCATAACCACCTCGCCGAACCTAGCTCCGCACGGGAGCACCACCGTCGAGGCAAGGACCCGACACACAACAACAAGAAGTTGTTGCTCACAAAACTCAACCCAGGAACCAGCAACCTAGGACCTTGCTCACAAGACGGAGCCTCCAAGGAGGACACGCCAAGGCCGGCTAAGGAAAGTTGTAGACAACGCCCGAAACAGGCCGCGTGGCAACGAAGGCCACACGCGCATGATGGGTGAGGGAGTTCTGGATTAGGGGGTCCTCGGACAGCCGGACTATATACTTTGGCCGGACTGTTGGACTATGAAGATACAAGATTGAAAGCTTCGTCCCGTGTCCGGGTGGGACTCTCCTTTGCGTGGAAGGCAAGCTTGGCGATTCGGATATGTAGATCTCCTTATCTATAACCGACTCTGTGTAACCCTAGCCCCCTCCGGTGTCTATATAAACCGGAGGGTTTAGTCCGTAGGACAACAACGATCATAATCATAAACTAGCTTCTACGATTTAGCCTCTACGGTGGGTGAAGCATGCGGTGCCCGCCAGTCGGCCACCCCTCAAGTCGCGGCGATCGAGCCCGACGAGTCTCTCTGCGGCATGTTCGATCTGTCGACTGGCTCCGTAGAGACTACATCCGAGTGCGGCAGCAATGACTCGACAACGGAAGTCCTGATGGTCAATGGACCACGCGGTCCTCCTGGCTTCAATCGTGAAGACGGAGGTGACGGGAACGGCGATCCGTCACGCGTTCACGAGGAGTACCGCCCCGAGCCTCTCTCCTCGCAACAGAGAGAGGAACTTCGTCACCGAAACATGGATGCCCTGCATACTCCTATAGTTGGAGAAAGACCCGAGGCCCAGGCCTTAGAGTAGGCTCGCTTGGCCAATCTGGCTGAGCGCACTCGGCTGGAGAACCTCCAGCGCGCACTCAACGATCACGCTCATCAACGTGCTCCTGAGTCCAGTCGACGCCAACTTTTTCCACCTCCGACTCAGGTATACCGAACACGCAGCTGCTGCCCGGATAGCAGAGTCGATTCAACCTTCCCAGTCAGAAGCTGGCCGAGGTCTGGCTCAGATCAGGGCCTTGCTCCGGGCAGCGGGAGAGCAGAATACGGTCGTGTCTCAATCGTGGAATAGGACCCATAGCAGATCCGTGGTCGCAGATATAGTTCAGTCAGCCCATAGCCCGAGATCGCCCCCGAGGCGTGAGGGACGTGGGGAGCGGCGTGATCAGTACAAAAACTAGGAGCAGTATGATCGTCGAGCCGATCGCGATGGTCACCGTCGAGTGCCCACGCCTCCTCCCAGGAGTGGGTCATACGTGCCTCAGCCGCATGAAGACAGACGCCCTCACAGTGTCGGAAGAGGTGTTCCAGTCGACCCAGGGAGCCAGGCTTTGATGCGAGATCTATTCTCGTGCAGGGCTTGGTCGACAGAAACAGAGCTCATCAAGATGGCCATGAAAGAGGCCCGCAAACCAGCAACAGGGTGCATGTCTCTGGCCCAGAGTGCTTCAGCAGAGCTATCAGAGCTGCAGTGATTCCCCCCAACTTCAGGTTGGCGACTGGAGTCAGTAAGTTCAGCGGAGAGTCCAAGCCTGACACTTGGCTTGAAGACTACCGAGTGGCTGTCCAGATTGGTGGCGGCAATGATGAGGTGGCCATGAAACACCTTCCTCTGATGTTGGAGGGCTCGGCTAGAGCATGGCTGAATCAGTTGGCACCTGGCAGCATCTATACTTGGGAAGATCTCGCCCGAGTGTTTGTCAGAACGTTTGAGGGTACTTGCAAACGGCCAGCAGGTTTGACAAAATTACAATGTGGCATCCAGAAACCGAATGAAACTCTGAGGGATTATATCCAGAGGTGGATCACCCTACACCACACGGTAGAAGATGTGTCTGATCATCAGGCAATTTGTGCTTTCAAGGAAGGCGTCAGGTACCGAGAGTTGAATCTGAAATTCGGTCGGACAGGAAACATGACCCTGACTCGGATGATGGAAATTTCCACCAAGTATGCCAATGGTGAAGAGGAAGAGCGACTCCTGAGTGGCAAACACAAAGCAGTCGCCCACGAAGCCGGGGGAGGGAACTCCAGTCGAAAACAAAAACGCAAGGCCGAACCAGCTGCTCCGGGTGAAGCCTTGGCTGTGGTTCAAGGAAAGTTCAAGGGGAAGCCCAAAGGGCCGTGGAACCCCAAGAAAGTAAAAGATCAAGATGGAAATGACGTGTTGGATCTTCCGTGCCATATCCACACCAAAAAAGACGAACAAGGTAATTTCATTTACCCAAAACATTTCACTCGATAGTGTCGGCTCCTGATCCAGCAGTTTCGAGAGAAACATCCCAAGGAAAAGGAGAAGGAGGCAAACAAGGCTGAGAGTGAAGGAGAGGATGATGATGGTTATTCTCATGTAAATTCCACTCTGATGATTTTTGCTGATATTGAAAGCAAAAGTCGATTGAAAGTCATCAACAGAGAAGTGAACACGGTCGCTCCGGCGACACCCAGTTACTTGAAATGGTCACAGACTACCATTACATTCGACCAGTCTGATCATCCAGCACACATCGCCACCCCTGGGAGGCAAGCGCTGGTGGTCGACCCGGTGGTCGAAGGCACTCGACTGACAAAGGTCCTGATGGACGGTGGCAGTGGCCTGAACATTCTGTATGCAGAAACGTTGAAAGGAATGGGCATTCCGATGTCCAGACTCGCCGAAAGCCATATGAGTTTCCATGGGGTCATTCCAGGCAAGAAGGCTGCGTCCCTCGGTCAGATTTCACTCGACGTGGTTTTTGGTGATGGCAAAAATTACTGCAAAGAAAAGTTGGCGTTTGAAGTCGTGGATTTTCAGAGTGCGTATCATGCAATTCTAGGCAGGCCAGCTTATGCACGATTCATGGCTCGACCTTGTTACGTGTACCTCAAACTGAAGATGCCTGGTCCCAGAAGAGTGATCACTATCTCTGGTAATCAGAAAAAGGCGGAAGAGTGCTTCCAGAAGGGCTCAAAGATCGCTGATGCCCAGATGGCCGTAGTAGAATTGCAAGAATACCAGAAAAATGCAGACCCGAGTGACTTGCTGCGGGCCAAGAAGCCAGCCACAGATTCAGCATTCCAGTCGTCTGGCGAGACGAAGTCTGTTCACATTCACCCGACGGACCCCAACGCAGCTCTGACCCACATTTCAACCACACTCGACTCCAAATAGGAAGAAGCGCTCATCCAGTTCCTCCGTGAGAACTGGGACGTCTTTGCATGGAAGCCTTCTGACATGCCAGGTGTTCCCAGGGGACTGGCTGAGCATCGTTTGCGAGTCGACCCGAAAGTGAAACCAGTCAAAGAGCATCTCCGACGGTCCGCCGTCCAGAAAAGAAAAGCAATCGGCGAAGAGGTGGCTCAGCTTTTGGCAGCTGAGTTTATCTGAGAGATTTACCACTCCGAGTGGTTAGACAATGTTGTCATGGTCCCAAAGAAAGATGACTCACTCCGCATGTGCATCGATTTCAAGCATATCAATCGGGCCTGCCCGAAAGATCACTTCCCTCTCCCTCGCATCGATCAGATAGTCGATTCGACTGCTGGGTGCAAGTGTTTGTCCTTTTTGGACGCCTACTCCGGGTACCACCAGATCCGTCTGTACAGACCCGACGAAATAAAGACCGCTTTTATCACCCCGTTCGGGTGCTTCTGTTATGTCACAATGCCATTCGGCTTGAAGAACGCCGGGGCCACATTTATGCGGATGATTCAGAAGTGCCTACTCACTCAGATCAGTCGGAATGTGGAAGCATACATGGATGACATTGTGGTCAAGTCACGTAAAGGTTCCGACCTGCTAACCGACCTCGCTGAAACCTTTGCCAACCTCCGAAGGTATGATATCAAGCTCAATCCATCAAAGTGCACGTTTGGAGTTCCAGGAGGCAAGTTACTCGGTTTTCTTGTTTCCGAACAAGGAATCGATGCTAACCCAGAGAAAGTAGGCGCTATACTCCGAATGAAATGTCTTGTGCGTGTGCATGATGTCCAGAAGCCTACCGGTTGCTTGGCCGCCCTAAGTCGATTCATTTCTCGCCTTGGTGAAAAGGCGCTGCCTCTTTACCGACTGATGAAGAAATCAGATAAGTTCGAGTGGACTCCAGAAGCTGATACAACATTTGCAGAGCTAAAAGCCCTGCTTTCCACCCAGCCGGTGGTTGCTGCTCCAATCAGCAAAGAGCCTCTATTGATTTATATAGCAGCCACTGGACAAGTCGTCAGTACAGTACTTACGGTCGAGCGGGAAGAGGAAGGAAAAGCGTACAAAGTTCAACGCCCAGTTTATTATATTTCTGAAGTCCTGACCCTGTTAAAGCAGAGATATCCTCACTATCAGAAGCTTGTCTATGGAGTTTACATGACCACGAAGAAGGTTGCACACTACTTCTCAGATCACTCTGTTACAGTCGTCAGCGATGCTCCATTGTCAGAATCTGCACAACAGGGATGCAACTGGTCGAGTGGCAAAATGGGCGATTGAACTCCTTCCCTTGGATATCAAGTTTGAGGCAAAGAAAGCTATCAAGTCCCAAGAAATAGCAGATTTCCTCGCCGAGTGGATCGAACAGCAACTGCCGACTCAAGTTCACTCTGAGCACTGGACCATGTTCTTTGACGGATCCAAGATGTTGAACGGTTCTGGTGCTGGAGTAGTTCTGGTATCCCCCCGAGGAGACAAGCTCAGATATGTCCTCTAGATTCACTTTGATTCCTCCAACAATGAAGCAGAATATGAAGCACTCATGTATGGGTTGCGCATGGCCATCTCAGTCGGCGTCCGTTGCCTCATGGTCTATGGCGACTCAGATTTGGTAGTTAATCAAGTGATGAAGGAGTGGGACGTCAGAAGTCCAGCCATGACTGGTTACTGCAACGCGGTGAAAAAGCTTGAGAAGAAGTTCGAGGGGTTAGAACTCCACCACATCCCCCGATTGAAAAATCAAGCAGCCAATGAATTGGCAAAGATAGGTTCAAAGAGAGAAGCCATTCCCAGCAATGTGTTCCTGGAGCATATTCACACGCCAACAGTTCAGGAAGACCCTTTCACTGAAGAGCCTCCGCAACCTAAGAGTGCCACGGATCCGACTGAAGTCAAGGTCCCAGCTGTGGTCGACCTGATCATGGAGGTTCTGGCCATTACCCCCGACTGGACGGTGCCCTACATTGCGTACATCCTCATGAAAGAGCTCCCAGAGGATGAAGAAGAAGCTCGACAGATCGTCCGTCGATCCAAAGCTTTTACTGTGATAAGAGGGCAGCTGTTCAGAGAAAGTGTGACTGGAGTCGGTCAGAAGTGCATAACACCAGAAGAAGGTCAAATGATCCTCAATGACATCCACTCGGGGACCTGTGGTCACCATGCGTCCTCTCGGGCCATCGTGGCTAAAGCATACCGAGCTGGGTTCTATTGGCCACGAGCAAATGAGATGGCGAAAGATATAGTCGACAGATGTGAAGACTGTCAATTTTACTCCGATATGTCTCACAAGCCAGCGTCAGCCCTGAAGACCATCCCCCTCGTCTAGCCCTTCGCTGTTTGGGGACTGGATATGGTTGGACCGCTGAGAACCGTCAAAAGCGGCTTCACTCATGTGCTCGTTGCAGTCGACAAGTTTACCAAATGGATCGAAGCTAAACCTATCAAGAACCTTTACGCTAGCACCGCTGTCAGTTTTATCAGAGAATTGACATTCAGATATGGAGTCCCACACAGCATCATCACGGACAACGGATCGAACTTCGATTCCGATGAGTTCAGAGCTTTCTGCGCCTCTCAGGGCACTTGAGTCGACTATGCTTCTGTTGCTCACCCGCAGTCGAACGGACAAGTAGAAAGAGCCAATGGCCTAATTCTCAAAGGACTGAAACCCCGACTGATGCATGATCTCAAACACGCAACAGGTGCTTGGGTTGATGAACTTCCGTCAGTTCTGTGGGGTTTAGGGACAACTCCTAATCGGTGGACTGGAAGAACTCCTTTCTTCTTAGTCTATGGAGCCGAAGCTGTTCTTCCAAGTGACTTGCTCCACAATGCACCCCGAGTTAAACTCTTCTCCAAAGCGGAAGAAGAACAGGCCCGACAAGATTCAGTCGATCTCTTAGAGGAGGAAAGAGAGATGGCCTTGATCCACTCGACCATTTATCAGCAAGATTTGCGTCGATTCCACGCCAGGAATGTGAGGGGTCGGGCCTTTGAAGAAGGAGACTTGGTTCTTCGAGTGAATCAGCAGAAACCACACAAGCTCGCTCCAACTTGGGAAGGCCCCTTCATCGTCACCAAAGATCTCCACAACGAAGCATACCATCTTTACAGTATTGAGCATCAGAAATACGAGCCACGAGCTTGGAACGCGGAGCTGCTCCGCCCCTTTTATACTTAAACACTCGCTTGAATAAAATGTAATAAGCAACACCTTTTGTAATTCGTTTATCAAAGACAAGAGCTTATGGTTCTCTCATTCGATTGTGTTGTTCTTATTTGCTTTTCAAATCCCCCAGTGGGTGGGCTTAGTCGCGAATCCGTTCCGCCTAAGTTCGAAAAAATCCTACCGAGTGGAGAGCAACCCTCCCACTCGGGGGCTTAGCTGTAGTCGAGCACTCACCTAAGTTCTCTCACTTAGAGACTTAACGGCAGTCGAGCACTCGCCTAAGTTTGAAAAAATCCTACCGAGCGGAGAGCAACTCTCCCACTCGGAGGCTTAGCTGCAATCGAGCACTCGCCTAAGTTCTCTCACTAAGAGACTTAACGGCAGTCGAGCACTCGCCTAACTTTGAAAAAATCCTACCAAGTGGAGAGCAACTCTCCCACTCGGGGGCTTAGCTGCAGTCGAGCACTCGCCTAAGTTCTCTCACTAAGAGACTTAACGGCAGTCGAGCACTCGCCTAAGTTTGAAAAAATCCCACCGAGTGGAGAGCAATCCTCTCACTCGGGGGCTTAGCTGCAGTCGAGCACTCGCCTAAGTTCTCTCACTAAGAGACTTAATGGCAGTCGAGCACTCGCCTAAGTTTGAAAAAATCCCACCGAGTGGAGAGCAACCCTCCCACTCGGGGGCTTAGCTGCAGTCGAGCACCCGCCTAAGTTCTCTCACTAAGAGACTTAACGGCAGTCCAGCACTCGCCTAAGTTTGAAAAAATCCCACCGAGTGGAGAGCAACCCTCCCACTCGGCGGCTTAGCTGCAGTCGAGCACTCGCCTAAGTTCTCTCACTAAGAGACTTAATGGCAGTCGACCACTCGCCTAAGTTTGAAAAAAATCCCACTGAGTGGAGAGCAATCCTCCCACTCGGGGGCTTAGCTGCAGTCGAGCACTCGCCTAAGTTCTCTCACTAAGAGACTTAACGGTAGTCGAGCACTCGCCTAAGTTTGAAAAAATCCTACCGAGTGGAGAGCAATCCTCCCACTCGGGGGCTTAGCTGCAGTCGAGCACTCGCCTAAGTTCTCTCACTAAGAGGCTTAACGGTAGTCCAGCACTCGCCTAAGTTTGAAAAATCCTACCGAGTAGAGAGCAATCCTCCCACTCGGGGGGCTTAGTTGCAGTCGAGTACTCGCCTAAGTTCTCTCACTAAGAGGCTTAACGGCAGTCCAGCACTCGCCTAAGTTTGAAAAAACCCTTCCGAGTGGAGAGCAATCCTCCCACTCGGGGGGCTTAGCTGCAGTCGAGTACTCGCCTAAGTTCTCTCACTAAGAGGCTTAACAGCAGTCCAACACTCGCCTAAGTTTAAAAAAAATCCTATCGAGTGGAGAGCAATCCTCCCACTCGGGGGGCTTAGCTGCAGTCGAGTACTCGCCTAAGTTCTCTCACTAAGAGGCTTAATGGCAGTCCAGCACTCGCCTAAGTTTGAAAAAACCCTTCCGAGTGGAGAGCAATCCTCCCACTCGGGGGGCTTAGCTACAGTCGAGCACTCGCCTAAGTTCTCTCACTAAGAGGCTTAACGGCAGTCCAACACTCGCCTAAATTTGGAAAAATCCTACCGAGTGGAGAACAATACTCCCACTCGGGGGCTTAGCTGCAGTCGAGTACTCGCCTAAGTTCTCTCACTAAGAGGCTTAATGGCAGTCCAGCACTCGCCTAAGTTTGAAAAAACCCTTCCGAGTGGAGAGCAATCCTCCCACTCGGGGGGCTTAGCTGAAATCAAGCACTCGCCTAAGTTCTCTCACTAAGAGGCTTAACGGCAGTCCAGCACTCGCCTAAGTTTGGAAAAATCCTACCGAGTGGAGAGCAATCCTCCCACTTGGGGGCTTAGCTGCAGTCCAGTACTCGCCTAAGTTTGAGACCCATTCCTATCCGCAAGGACAACGAGGTGCAGGTCGACTGCAACCTTCTCCTTCGGAGCTGCGGCACAAATACAACGTCCGCTCTATCCCTATCCGCAAGGACGACGAGGTGCAGGTCGACTGCAGCCTTCTCCTTCGGAGCTGCGGCACAAATACAACGTCCGCTCCATTCCTATCCGCAAGGACGACGAGGTGCAGGTTGACTGCAACCTTCTCCTTCGGAGCTGCGGCACAAATACAACATCCGCTACATCCTTATCCGCAAGGACGACGAGGTGCAGGTCGACTGCAACCTCCTCCTTCGGAGCTGCGGCACAAATACAACGTCCGCTCCATCCCTATCCGCAAGGACGACGAGGTGCAGCAAGCAAAGTCCATCCGAAGGCAAACACAAGCACATTCGGAGATAAACCAAATTCAGATAAATCCTAAAAAAGTTCCAAGCAGCAAATCGAAAGTACTCGGGCACCAAGCCCGAAGGAGTTTAACGGTTACAGAAACCACTCGGCATTTCAAGGCAAATTTAAAGCGTATCCAAGTTTCATAAGATTGTTCACTCGGCCGGAGGAGGGCTGGCAGGCTCCATGAATGAGTCCAGATCGATCCCATCAGCGATCCGAGTGGCGGCAACAATGAAAGTCTCCATGAAGGACTAGAAGTCGTGCTTTTTGGTGTTAGCGACTTTGATCGCAGCCAGCTTGTCTTCACGAGCCTCCTTGCAATGGACTCGCACCAGGGACAGTGCCACATCAGCACCACACCGGGCGGAGGATTTCTTCCATTCTTGCACTCGGTCAGGGATCTCGTTCAGTCGAGTCATCAGAGATTCCAGATCATTCTGAAGCGTCGCCCCCGGCCAAAGCGTCGAGTCGATTCATGAGACAACCTCCTTCAGGCGTGCGAGGTAGCTTGTGGCGCTGGTGATACGGGACTCCAGTCGGAGCACGTTCATCGCAGTTTTGTCGCAGACTGGGGAAGCGATAGGGTCCAGACCCGTCTCGACCCTTCCAGTTTCTTCGTCGAAGTCTCGGCAAAGTTCTGCAACCAAAAGTCAGTTCATCAACCGAGCAAAATCCAATTGCAAGCATCAGCATAGTCGGATTAAAAGAAATACCTTCCAGCGCGAGATAAAGCTTCTTGGCGAGGGTCCTCAGATATGCTTCTGTGTCATTCCTCTTGCGGATCGTTGACTCCAACTTTTCGTTCAGGACGACCTTGTCCTTCTTCAGGCTGGTCACTTTTCGGTTAGCTTCATCAAGATAAGATTTCAGTTTATTCACCTCTCCTTCAAGCATTCCGATTGAAGCAAGCTTCTTGTCTGCGAGAGCAGTTTTGTCTTGGGCTGCTTTTTGCGCGGTGGCGAGGTCCGAGTCCTTCTTGTCCAGAGCCAACTTCATTTTCTCTGGAAAAGAAGTAATCGAATCAAAGAAGAGGTCAAAGAGATATATTGAAATTCAGTCGACAATCAGTTACCTTCCATACCAGCGGCCTCGTATTGAGCTTTTTTCAGATTTTGCTGAGCCAATTCCAAGTCTAAGTTGAGTTGCCTCTGCTTCTCTTCGAGTTCAGCAAACTTGGAAATAAGGGTACAAGACTTCTGCAGAAGGCAAAAGACAGATCAACCGATAGGATCGAAGGCAGTTCATTTCTGAGTGAATAAAACCTAAAGAAGTGGGCAACAAGCTGTTCAGACCCCAGTCGACTACCAGCAGTCGACCGCGGTCTCGGGGACTACACCCAGTGGGTGCACTTGGCGTGCCCCCACCGGTTCTGATCCTGCTCGACCGGCCCGCCGGAGTCGAGTGCAAAAAAAGAGGAAAAGAGAGAACAATTGCACCGTCTAGAAAGAAGAACTCAGACCACAGTCGACTGCCAGCAGTCGACCGCGGTCTCGGGGACTACACCCAGTGGGTGCACTTAGCGTGCCCCCACCAATTCTGGTCCCACTCGCCCAGACCGAGTGGAAGAACGAAGCTACCAAAAATGACAGCGACACCCAGTGGGTGCTCTAATTCTACGCAAACAATAGAAGATTGTGCAGAAGAAGATTTTTCGAGAACAAAAGCAGTCGGAAAGTATACTCACCTGGACATTGGCCCGAAGGGCGGCACTAGTGCCGTAAGCAGCCTGACTGCTCTCGTGCACTATCTTCACCCGCTCCATCATCATATCAGCCTGTCAGATGGCTTCCGCAACCGCTTCCGACTGGTTGTCTGGGACGGGGTAGCTGGTGAAAAAGTGTGCAGACGACCCAGGTGCGGCTGTTTGAAGCTCCGTGGCGTGGAGTTGGATAGTCGAAGGAACCACAGGTGCGGTCGACCGCGTGGGATGCCCACTCGACAAGGGTGCAGCGAACGTCAAAGTGACCCTGCCCGCGTCTTCATCTTGATGGACGGGAGGCGTCGCAGTTGGTTCTTGCCGAGCCACCCTGCCAGCTGCTACCTTCTTGCTCTTCCTAGGCTTAGGAGCCACATCTTCATCGTCATTCGGAAGATCAATGATGTTGGGTGGAGCTGCAAGACAGATCATTCGACCCCAAGTGAACCACTCGACCCTAAAAGAATCAAGAATCAAAATTGTAAGAGTTTATACCTGGGTTGGAGGTTACCGCATCCTCCATTTCCTCGTCCCGGTACTGGTATGAAGAGGTCCCTGACGTAGCAGCACTGCAAAGGCCCGCATTCAATCGGTTACACCCAGTTAATCGAATCCACATAAAGGATGAGTCAGATGGTTACCCGGAGATAGTAGGAACGGTCACTTTGATCCGGGGCAAAGCTTTGGGCGGTTTGGAAGAGATGGCTTTCGGCACTTTCGGCGCTGGAAGCTGCGTGACCTTGGGTTGCTTTGGAGCCTTCTGAGTTGGCGTCGGGGAAGACGTCCTGGGGCGCTTTGAGGACTGCCCGATCGGCACAACCACCAAGTCCGAAGTGCTTGCCGGGTCATGAGTGTGCTTGGACCTCCTCTCCCTGCGAGGAGGCGAGTCGACTTCTTCCTCACCAGTCGATTCATCGCTCTCCTCGTCCTCCTCGGCTTCTGAATGCTCCTCGCCGCTCTCGCCCCCGCTCCCTTCTTCCTCAGCACCTGGGTCATGCACTTCGTTGGGCATCGAGTACATTTCGGTGAGGGCCTGAAAGGATAACAATCAAAGGAAATTCAATCGACCAGAAACAAGACATCACATGGTGAATCGGAAAGATACTTGATAATACAGAAACATGCGTGCTCCGGCTGGTGCGAGTTGTCGAATGGAATCACCCTCCTGGACCCCCGAGGGTTGTCTTTGTTGCAAGTGATTCCCCTCAACCAGTTCTCCAAGATATCCTTGCTGACCTCCTCCAGGTGGATCCGAGTGGTATCCTCGAGCCCAGAGTACATCCACATCGGATGATCGCGCGCCTGAAGAGGTTGGATGCGTCGACCGAGAAAGACCTCCAGCAGATCCATCCCGGTCACTCCGTCGCGGACAAGCTGGATGATCCATTCAACCAGCACCTTGACCTACGCCTTCTCTTCTGGAACTACCTTCAGGGGAGCAGGCTTCTCCACTCGAGCCAAGGAAAAAGGAGGAAGTCCAGTCGACTGGCCAGGGGTCGGCTGATCCTTGCAGTAGAACCAAGTCGACTGCCAGCCCCGGACCGAGTCAGGAAGGATCATGGTTGGGAAGGTACTCTTTCTCCTCATTTGGATCCAGACCGCCGCACATCTGGATCACCCGCGTCCTCTCGTCACTCGACTTGGCCTTTTTGACCGACTGGGAGCGGCAAGTGAAGATGTGTTTGAAAAGCCCCCAGTGCGGTCGACAGCCCAAGAAGTTTTTGCACATGGACATGAAAGCGGCCAGATAGACTATGGTGTTCGGAGTGAAATGGTGGAGCTGAGCCCCAAAGAAGTTCAAAAAAACCCGGAAGAAAGGGTGGGGAGGCAGTGAGAATCCGCGATCTATGTGGGTTGCGAGGAGGACACACTCACCCTCTCTAGGCTGCGGCCTGGTTTCGTCCCCCAGGAGCCGAGCCGACTTGTGAGGGATCAATCCCCCCTCCACCAGGTCATCGAGGTCGTCCTGCGTGATTGCCGAGCGGATCCAGTCGCCCTGGATCCAGCCCGCCGGCAGGCCGGACCTTGACGAGGATCCGCCTCGGCTGGTCCGCTTGCCCTTCGCCTTCGCGGTCGCTTTCTTCGCGCGTTCCAGCGCCGCCGTCTTCTCCTTCTCCATGGTGACGGATCGAGCTCGAACAGAGGTCCGGCGACAAAGCAGAAGCGAGAGTGGCGGAGAGATCGGGGGAAAGAGAAGAGAGAATGGAAGCACGCGGAGCCGAGGCCTGGCCCGGGACCTTTTATAAGGCCTTTCACCGAGTGTCTGACTGGTGGACCCAAGCGATCTAAACAAATCCCGCAACAATCGCGTGCGCAGTACGTGGCGAAAAAGGTGGCGCGGGGATCGAGGAGACTTGCCTAATCCGTCCCGATAACCTCAGTTCCGCCCGTCTGGCGCACTTCCCAAAATTTGAATCCCGCGAGATCCGCGGAGAGCAGAACAACCTGTCAGACTGAAGACAAACACCCTCTACATCGTTATTCGGAATTTTACCATGAAAGTTCACTCGACAACAACCAAGAATGGACCAAGGCGATTGAGAAAGGAGTCGACGTCGTCACCTCAACTCATTGTTCCAGGACAAGGCATATTCATAGCGCAAAGAGTGGGTCGGAAGTGTTCTCAACCCCTTCCTAAATCAAACCCTGATCCATTCGGGGGCTAATGATGAAGCTATGTACCTGGGGTAGGGTCATGGACCAGTCCAACATAACCTCCCCAAGGACATCTCTACAAAGAATCAGAAGCAGTCGAAGAGAAACCATCATCCACTCGACCGTGGAGACGCGCTCACTCGACCACCTTGAAGACACTCGACCACCTTGAAGACACTCGACCACCAGAAGATGAGGAACCCTCCACTCTGCAACGGTCAGGACTTAAACCATAGCATTATGAGCATTCATGACACTTTACTGTAGACGTTACTAGTAACGCCTTTCCTTTATGAGCATTGAACCCTGTGTAACGGAGGGGAGCTGGGGTCCTGGCGCACTCTATATAAGCCACCCCCTTCTCTGGGACAAGGGTTCGCACTTTCTGTAATTCACACACATATATTCAGTCGACCGCCTCAGGGCTCCGAGACGTAGGGATGTTACTTCCTCTAAGAAGGGCCTGAACTCGTAAACTCGTGCGTACAACTCCTCCATAGCTAGGATCTTGCCTCCTCATACTTACCCCCCATTCTACTGTCAGTCTTAGATCCACGACACCGCACGTCGTGCTCGTCCCTGAGCCAGGTGTCCTAGAGGTGTGAGTCCGGGGCGTACCTGGCGTCGTAGTACAGGTCGTCGGGGAGGAGTCGGCGGTGGCGCTCGATCTCCTCACGGCACGCACGGCCGCTCAACGGGGCCGGCGGGATGGGCACACAGTCGGCGGACAAGTGCCAGTTGTTGGGGAGGTGGACGTCGCTCCAGGGGAGCGGCGTCCTCGTCTTCCAATAACGGCGACACCCATCCGCGCGGATGTAGTGCCGGTCGCGCTCGCCAGCGAACGTGGGCGCGATGGAGAACTCGGGCGGCGCGGGGGCCCGGTGTGGTGGTGATGCGGGCTCCTCCTTCTTCACGGAGCCGGCGCGGTGCCCTGACGAGGAGCCGGCCTCGCGGTCGTGCTTCCCCTTGCGGTTCCAGAAGCCCGTGGCTTCGAGGTGGCCGGCCGGCAAGCTCGAGGACGGGAAGGGCTAGGGTTTCGCGCTGTCGGGTTTCGAGGAGGCCGCGAGATGGAGTGGGGCAGTGTGGACGACGACCGGTTCACGGGTTCCTCATTTAAGAAGGACGGTGACCTTCCACTGGGCCGATGACAGGTGGGGCCGACCTCCCATGTGCATTGATGTTGGCGGGTGGGAGAGGTGGCTGCCCCGCCACGCGGCCTGACGCAGACGAGCGGAGCGTCCGTTCGGTGTCCGCGACGACCCAAACCCGGCGCAAGTTTGCGCTCGAAATGGGTCGGTCCGGACACAAAACGGACAAGATGGATCCGAGCCGTCGCGCGCTGCATCGACCTGTTTGTCCGTTTTATCCCAAACAGACGGGATCGAACAGAATGGGGTCGTGCGATGGAGTTGGCCTCAGCCCGTCGATGGATGAGCAGACCAGCAGCTGCTTTGTTCGACTTGATAAGTACTACCTCTGTTTGTTTTTATAAGACGTTTTAGACTTTCAGACACTGTTCAAAAACAACACAAAGCAAGTTGTCTGAACGTCTTATAAAAACAAATGGAGGAAGTATTTAATTGTTCGCAGAGTGACGTGTTGACAGAAAACCACCTTGCTACGTGTTGTAGTTAACCAGGTCCCAAGGGTCACCTACATTCAGTAGGTCGAGTGTCCTCCTGTCGAAGTTGTTTAGATTCTGTTTAGGGAGGTGATCACCGTGTGAAATGACACAGTGTTTGTACGAGTTCGGGTTTGCGTCGTGTGGGTTGCGGATTCGGCGACGGGTTGGACACAACAACGTCTGTATCCCTTTATATACGAGAGCAAATAAACAAAAATATTTGTCCGAGCAGACCAGCCGTGATTTTGTTCTAATTAATACTGGTACTTAATTGTTCTCAGAGTGAACGCGTTGACAAAAAATTCCTTGCTGTGCAGGAATAGAAGAGGACGCAAATGTCTGAGGTGATTTTGTTAGTCTTAAAATTTACTGGCTCAACCTTTTCATCAGATTTTAGAAAAAAGGTTGGCATCCATTTTTAAATTAATAAAGTCCTTACAACCAACCAACAGTATAGTACAACAAAGAGGAACAAATCAAAGAAAGAGCTGCGGCAAGATAGATGGGTGCCCGGAGGCAGAAAAAAGGATCAAAAGATAAAGGAGAAGATATTGAAGCCCTCGTACATACTTGAGAGACCAATGCTGCGAATGGAGCCAACTCAAGAAAGAGATCAACTGACAGAGGGGGTTATGACAATGCTATCGCCTGGGCGTCCAATAGACTAGCGCCATCCTGTTCCATCGCTCGAAGGAGCCCCCGGCTCGAGAGGCACCGCACCGTCGGACGATGGAGTGTTCACCACCCTAGAACGCGGATGGGGACCAGGGCTAGGACACCAAAGGGAGGTCTTCTAGCATAAGCACCTCGCCGAACCTAGCTCCGCACAGGAGCACCACCGTCGAGGCAAGGACCCGACACACAACAACAAGAAGTTGTTGTTCACAAAACTCACCCCAGGAACCAGCAACCTAGGACCTTGCTCACAAGACGGAGCCTCCAAGGAAGACACGCCAAGGCCGGCTAAGGAAAGTTGTAGACAACGCCCGAAACAGGACGCGTGGCAACGAAGGACACACCTGCATGATGGGTGAGGGAGTTCTGGATTAGGGGGTCCTCGGACTGCCGGACTATATACTTTGGCCGGATTTTTGGACTATGAAGATACAAGATTGAAGGTTCGTCCCGTGTCCGGGTAGGACTCTCCTTTGCGTGGAAGGCAAGCTTGGCGATTCGGATATGTAGATCTCCTTCTCTGTAACCGACTCTGTGTAACCCTAGCCCCCTCCAGTGTCTATATAAACCGGAGGGTTTAGTCCGTAGGACAACAACGATCATAATCATAAGCTAGCTTCTAGGGTTTAGGTTCTACGATATCGTGGTAGATCAACTCTTGTAATACTCATATCATCAAGATCAATCAAGCATGAAGTAGGGTTATTACCTCCATCGAGAGGGCCCAAATCTGGGTAAACATTGTGTCCCCCGCTTTCTGTTACCATCAACCTTAGACGCATAGTTCGGGGCCCCCTACCCGAGATTCGCCGGTTTTGACACCGACATTGGTGCTTTCATTAAGAGTTCCACTGTGCCGTCACGATAATGGCTTGATGGCTCCTTCGATCATCGGCAACGACGCGATCCAGGGTGAGGTTTTTCTCTCCGGACAGATCTTCGTATTCGACGGCTTCGTACTGTGGGCCAACTCGCTTGACCATCTGGAGCAGATCAAGAGCTACGCCCCTGGCCGTTAGGTCAGGTGTGGAAGCTTGAAATATACTGCCGACATCCGGGGAGACTTGATCTTCGACGGATTCGAGCCCTTGTCAGGTGCGCCGCACAATCACGACGAGCATGACTTAACCCTACCGTCGGACGGTGTTTGGCAGATCACACCTGCGGCTACTCCGGCCCTCAATCCGGAGCAGATCGTGTCGTCCGAGGACGGGTGGGTGGACCCCGCCACGGAGGCTGCACACTCAGTGGCGATAGAGTGAATACTGACTTCACCTCCTATGAGACCTATGTCATCGGACTCTTGGATTCGTCCTCGGCCACAGGCTTCGAATCGCTTGCGTCCGTGCCTATCGAATCTGATTGGGCACTGATCATGGAGTTTACCTCTGCGGATATCTTTCAGCACTCGCCCTTGGGCGACGTGCCAAATTCATTGAGGTATCTCTCCTTGTTAGGAGACCCTTGGCCGAACTATGTCTGACTTGAGTGGGAAGCGGAGGACGAAGAAATCCATTACTCACCCACCACCCACTTAATAGCCACTGTCGACGAATTAACAGACATGCTTGATTTCGGCTCCGAAGACATCTACGGTATGGACGACGATGCAGGAGAAGAACTGGAACCACCGCCCACAGGGAACTGGACAGCCACCTCATCATATGATATATATATATATATATATATATATATATATATATATATATATATATATGGTGGACACCCCAAAAGAAAGCGATGGCAATAAGGCAACAGAGGATAATCCCCTCGAGAAGCAATGTAAGCACCGGCGTCATCGACGCCGCTCTAAGCCCCGCCATAGCAAAAGCAGCGATACTGGCACAAGAGACAATAACACTGCGGATAGTGCCGAAGACGAAGACAATCCCCTCCAGCCAGGCTTCGAGTGGGAGGATGGGCAAGCTAGCCCTAAGGAATAGGCGACAGACGGAGAATCAGAGGATGACAATTACATGCCCCTCTCCGAAGACGAGGTGAGCCTCGGCGACGAAGAATTCATCGTGCCTGAGGATCCCGTCGAGCAGGAGCGCTTCAAGCACCGGCTTATAGCCACAGCAAAAAGCCTGAAGAAAAAGGAGCAGCAGCTTCAAGATGATCAAGATCTGCTAGTGGATAGATGACCGAGGTCCTGGTAGCCAAGGAATACGAACTCGAATGCCCAACCAAAAGCTACCCAAAGCGCATGTTGCTACCCCAACTCGAGGAGGAAGCATTAAAGCCTACATTACCAACATATGATGCGGCTGACCGGCCACCTCGTGGCCGAGACAAAGCGGCATATCAGCCCAAAGTCCAGCCCGCACCCCGTCACCAGTCAAACAAAAACACCAAGGCCCGGGGCTACACGCAAGACCTGCAAGACATATTGGAAAACAAAGCAGGACATACAAGATCGATCTACGGATCACGGGGGCGCGCCCCAACACGTGACGATGACCGTCACGCCGGATATACTAAAAGCAAATCCAGTTGGGCTGAATACAGCAGACAAGACTCGTATGAACTGCGTCGTGATATAGCCCGGCACAGAGGCGCCGCACACCCCCTATGCTTCACCGACAAAGTAATAGATCACGAATTCCCGGAAGGGTTTAAACCCGTGAACATTGAATCATATGATGGTACAACAGACCCCGCGGTATGGATTGAAGATTTCCTCCTCCACATCCACATGGCCCGCGGTGACGATCTACATGCCATCAAGTACCTCCCACTAAAACACAAAGGGCCGGCTCGGCATTGGCTGAATAGCCTGCCGGCAAATTCCATTGGCAGTTGGGAGAACTTGGAAGACGCATTCCTTGACAACTTACAGGGCACTTATGTGCGACCACCGGATACTGATGACTTGAGTCACATAACCCAACAGCCCTGGGAGTCAGCCAGGAAATTCTGGACTCGGTTCCTAACTAAAAAGAACCAAATTGTCGACTGTCCGGATGCCGAGGCCTTAGAGGCATTTAAGCATCATCCGTGACGAGTGGCTCGCCCGACACCTCGACCAAGAGAAGCTGAAGTCCATGGCAGCCCTCACGACATTCATGACCCGCTTTTGTGCGGGCGAGGATAGCTGGCTGGCTCACAGCAACAACACATCAAGAAATCCTGGCAATTCAGATGCTAGAGATAGCAACGGCAAGCCACGTCGCAACAGACACAAGCGCCGCAACAACGGCGACAACTCCGAAGACACGACAGTCAATGCCGGATTCAGTGGCTCTAAATCCGGTCAGCGGAAAACACCGTTCAAAAGAAGCAATCCGGGCCCGTCCAATTTGGACCGCATACTCGATCGCTCGTGTCAAATTCACGGCACCCCCGATAAACCATCCAACCACACCAATAGAGAATGCTGGGTGTTCAAACAGGTCGGCAAGTTGAATGCCGAAAACAAGGAAAAGGGGATGCATAGCGACGATGAGCAGGAGCCCCGGCTGCCGAACACAGGAGGACAGAAGAAATTTCCTCCCCAAGTGAAAACGGTGAACATGATATACGCAACCCATATTCCCAAGCGGGAACGGAAGCGTGCACTAAGGGACGTCTATGGGATGGAGCCACTCGCCCCAAAGTTCAACTCATGGTCTTCTTGTCCGATCACTTTCGATCGCAGGGACCACCCTACTAGTATCCATCATGGCGGTTCTGCTGCATTGGTCCTTGACCCCATCATTGACGGATTTCACCTCACTCGAGTCCTTATGGACGGTGGCAGCAACCTGAACCTGCTCTATCAGGATACAATGCATAAAATGGGTATCGACCTCTCGAGGATCGAACCCACAAAAACCACCTTTAAAGGTGTCATACCAGGTGTAGAAGCCTGTTGCACGGGCTCAATCACACTGGAAGTGGTCTTCGGATCTCCGGACAACTTCCGAAGCGAGGAGTTGATCTTCGATATCGTCCCCTTCCGCAGTGGCTATCACGCATTGCTCGGACGAACCGCATTCGCCAGATTCAATGTGGTACCGCATTATGCATACCTCAAGCTCAAAATGCCAGGACCTTGCGGGGTTATAAAAGTTAATGGAAACACAGAATGCTCGCTCCGTACGGAGGAGCACACTGCGGCCCTCGCAGCAGAAGTACAAAGCAACCTTCTGAGGCAAACCACCAATTCGGCGATAAAGCCCTCGGACACCTTCAAGCGAGTCCGGAGTACTCTGCAACAGGATCGCCCGACACGTTCAGAGCTCGCCTAGCAATTCGGCCTCCTTCCTAGTCCCAGTCAAGTGGCGAAATTTGCGCCGCGCGTACATAATTACGCACTTAAGATACCATGTGCATAGGCGGAGGCACGGCTATGGCACGACCCACAATGCGGCTCAAACGCCTCAGGACCCGTATATCTTTACCATTTTCTTCCTTTCAGGACCCTATTCTCTGAAGGCCCTCTTCGGTAGCCTGATTATCGGACACATCACGGGAAGGAAGCACCAAGGAAGCAAGCAGCTTTGACGTACAAGGGAATCCCCAGGTGGTCTCTGATAACGATCGCTATACCTGTTTTACATACCCACACGCAGCTTGCCCTTGGATAGGACATGTTAAATAGTCCTATTTTTGCTTATTGCACTACTTATATACATATGCTTTGACGTATCATTTAAATAATAATGTACAGCGTTAGATTATTATTGCATTTCTTCATCTTTTTTCTTGTTTGCTTATTTACGACAAATTACACTCGTGCATTCTGGTACGTCCAGTGCGCCAGGGGCTTCAGTGTACCCCATAACACGGCAAGAAAAGTCCGAACACTTTCGACAGTGCGGCACCCCGAACTTATATCATTATATGCATCAGCTCCGAATCATGTCTTGGGTCAATAGTTGGGTTTGCCCGGCTCCCATGTTTTGGTACCTTATGTTCCGCTATATCGGCTAAGGTAGCACTGGGAGAACTACTACGATTGTGTCCCGATTCTTCCGGACGAGCACCTCAGTAGAGAAAACCGAAAACTGACTGTCATGATGCGGCGAGAGCTGGTCGCTGTTCGAGAGGTCTCAAATTCTTAAAGATTTTTTCTGCTTCGGGCGAGGAATCGGCCTTTTCCGATTTAGGCGTATATAGCGCCCCAAGTTTGGCCTTCCGAATACTAGGGGCTTCGCCAAAATTTAAAATTATAGACTTCTATGCCTAAGTGAGAGTGATAAAGCTGCATAGTCTGATTGCCTTGTTTGCTACGCTAAACACCTCCTTAAAGGATCAACTTTTTTGGATAAAGAGTGTTTAAGATTTATCCCAAACACCTCATTACTAGTTACATGGGGGCAGAAGCCGACGACAGGCCAACTCTCAGATTTTATAAACAGTCGTGCAGAAGGTAATATTTTAAATCAACAAGCGTTATATAGCGCACATGAACTCGTTTTCATATTACAGGATCACATGCGTACATTCATTCAAATATTACATCCTTAGCACATTCCTCCGCCACAAGGCGGGCACCCTTCAGGACACTGTCATAATACTTTTTGGGGTGGCGATGCTCCTTGCCCTCCGGTGGCCCCTCCTTCACCAGCTTTTCAGCATCCATCTTCGCCCAGTGCATTTTCGCACGGGCAAAGGCCCTGCACGCACCTTCAATGCAGACGGACCGCTTTATGACTTCAAGCTGTGGGCATGCATTCACAAGCCGCTTTACCAGGCCGAAGTAGCTGCCAGGCAGGGGCTCGCCAGGCCACATCCGGACTATGAGACCCTTCATGGCCAGTTCGGCCGCCTTGTGAAGCTCGACCAGTTGCTTCAGCTGGTCGCTCAAGGGCATCGGATGTTTGGTCCCAGCATATTGAGACCAGAACAATTTTTCCGTCGAGCTTCCTTCCTCGGCCCGGTAGAACTCCGCGGCATCCGATACGCTGCGTGGTAGATCTGTGAACACTCCTAGAGAGCTTCAAATTCAGGTAAGTAAAAGGAAAGTCTCCTTCACATGCTTGCTTTGTATAATGAATCCCTTACCCGCCGCTATCTTCTTGACCGCCTGAATCTCCTGGAGGGCCTTTTGGGCTTCGGCCTTGGCATTTTGTGCGTTCTCGAGGGCCTTTGCAAGCTCGCACCCCTGCGTCTTAGAGTCACGCTCCAAGGACTCATATTTCTTGACGAAATCCTGGAGCTCTTACTGAACCTCGCCGACTCGGGCCTCTTGCTTCTCGTGCTCGATGCGCTCCTTGGCCGCTCTGTCTTCGGCCTCGGACAGCGCCTTCTTCAGGGCCGCCACTTCGGTCGTGGCCCCTAGCAAAATTCATGATGATCCTATGATCTAATGACCACTTTTTTCTTTATCAATATACAGACGGGGTATCACTTACCTTTGTTCTCTTCGAGCTGCCTCTTGGTAAGGCCGAGCTCTTCCTCGGACCGATCAAGGTCCCGCTTCAGTCCGGAGACCTCCGCAGTACGAGCGGCAGCGGCCAGTAGCGAAGCCTGCTTATTCACATAGACATATTCTGATCAGACTCCTATGATTGTTATTTGATCCTCTGTTCGGCCTTTCTTTGCGAACACCAAACAGAGCATCAGGGGTTACTGTCTATGTTGTGATATTTTCTCATAATTTGATTACTTACCTAAAAGCCTGTTAGGAGGCTGGCACAGGCTTCGGTCAATCCGCTTTTGGCGGACCGAACCTTCTTGACCACCGCACTCATGATGGTGCGGTGCTCTTCGTCAATGGAAGCGCCGCGGAGCGCTTCCAGCAAGTTGTCCGATGCCTCTGGATGGACAAAGGCCATCGGCACAGACGGCTCGCCCCCCTTAGCGAGGGGTCGCCTGACATAATCCGGAACTACTGGAGGTTCCGGCGCAGTATCCAGCTGGGGGCCAGACTTGCTGCGGCCCCCGTCATTAGAACCCATGGGAGTCTTACCCCCCATGCACCCGACATCTGGGATGTCGCCTTGGGTCACCTCTAGAATTACCTCCCCTTGGTCCGGTGCCCTTTGAGACAACACCTCGATGTCGTCCGTGGGCCGGGGGAGGTGGCTGTCGGGAGTGAATCGTTGTTCATCGCCGACTGGTCCAAAGACTCATTCGAAGAGGATATGTCGATGTGGACTTTGGATGGACTGCACGATCATGTTTGACATGATAAGAAGCAATAAAACAAAACATACCAGAACTATTATAGTATCCGGATACTTACGACTTCACCAGGGGCTTGTCCCTAGGCAACCACTCCTCGTCGATGTAAGTGACTGTTGTGGAGTGGTCCGGAAGGAGGGTCCTTCCCTTCTTAGACCCTTCGGCCTCCCAGATGGGTGGCCTTCCTTTTCTTGCGCCCCCCCCCCGGTTGGGGGGGGACTTTCCTCTTCCGCCTCCTCGTTTTCATGGGAGGAGTGCGCCTCGGTGTTTTCGGACAAGGAGTCCGATACAACCTTGCGCCGGAGACCTTTCCTGGTCCCCGCGGCCTTCTTCTTGGCCTTCTTCTCCGGCGCCTCATAGGGTGCTGGAACCAGCATCTCCGTTAAGAGAGCCTTTTCTGGATCTTCGGGCAATCGATCTGCTCTGTTTGGTGTAATCTCATAGGGTGCTAGGGTTACTGTCGCTACCCAGTCCTATTAAAAATGGCATGGAGGCTCAGATCCCTCACATGATTATACTGGGGAAAGGAACATCTTGTGAGATATAAAGAGCTTACCGGATTGGCAGGGCGCTTTGCGCTGAGTCCGCGATCCTCGGTAAGGGGAGGAGGAACCTAGGCGGCCTTGAACAACACCTTCCAGACGTCTTTGTGCGTAAGCTCTCGCAGCGTCTGGTGCTCGGCCGGGTCGAACTCCCACATATTGAATGCCCGTCTTTGACACGGAAGGATCCAGCGGAAGAGCATGACCTGGACCACGTTGATAAGCTTGATTTTCTTGCTTATCATATTTTTAACACAGCTCTGGAGTCCGGTCAGCTCCACCAATGAACCCCAGGATAGGCCCTTCTCTTTCCAGGAGGTGAGCCGCGTGGGGATGCCAGATCAAAATTCGGGGGCCGCTGCCACCTAGTTGGTATCGCGCAGCTCGGTGATATAGAACCACCCCGATTGCCACCCCTTCACGGTCTTCACACAGGAGCCTTCGAGCCAGGTGACGTTGGGCATTTTGTCCACCATGGCGCCTCCGCACTCCGCTTGCTGGCCTACCACCACCTTCGGTTCACGTTGAAGGTCTTCAGCCACAGGCCGAAGTGGGGCTTGATGCGGAGGAAGGCCTCACACATGACGATAAATGCCGAGATGTTGAGGATGAAATTGGGGGCTAGATCATGGAAGTCCAGCCCGTAGTAGAACATGAGCCCGCGGACAAATGGGTGGAGGGGAAATCCCAGTCCGCGGACGAAGTGGGTGAGAAATACAACCCTCTCATGGGGTTCTGGAGTAGGGACGATCTGCCCCGCGTCTGGGAGCCGGTGTGCGATGTCTGCGGCCAGGTATCCGGCTTCCCGGAGCTTTGTAATGTCCTCCTCCGTAACGGACGAGACCATCCACTTGCCTCCCGCTCCGAACATGTTTGGAATGGCTTTGCAGAGAAGATGAGAACTTGGGCGCTGGAGCTCGAGTGTGCGAGAATGGATGGACTGGGGAAGAAGAAGGCGTGGGTGAAAAAGAGGAATCCTTGTCCCTTTATAAAGGTGGTAGAAACTATGCGCCTCCCCACTTGCCCCATAAAATCGCTTATTCCCCAAGTGTCACGATTGATGGCACGGTTGGGTTACCCACACCCGTATTGATGAGAATCCCGTGATAAGGGAAACACGATCTCCGCTTCGACAAGACGTGCCAATAAAACCGCCTCACAACACGTGCAGTGGCAGGCTGGGAAAAATGGTTTGTAATGACTGGACCACGGCAGGATGTCATGTTATGAAAAGTTGTCAGCAGATTAGATTTGTGGAATATTATACTGGTGGTATATGGAATTTGTTTTACAGAGCCAGACACAATCTTTGTGTTCAAAATCTTCTATGGAGTATTCGGAGAAGGAACCCGCCTTGCAATGCCGAAGACAATCTGCGCGTCGAACTCATCGTCATTGAAGCCTGCTTTAGGGGCTATTGAGGGAGTCCTGGATTAGGGGGTCCTCGGATAGCCAGACTATATACTTTGGCCGGACTGTTGGACTATGAAGATACAAGATTGAAGGCTTCGTCCCGTGTCCGGGTGGGACTCTCCTTTGCGTGGAAGGCAAGCTTGGCGATTCGGATATGTAGATCTCCTTCTCTGTAACCGACTTTGTGTAACCCTAGCCCCCTCCGGTGTCTATATAAACCAGAGGGTTTAGTCCGTAGGACAACAACGATCATAATCATATGCTAGCTTCTAGGGTTTAGCCTCTACGATCTCGTGGTAGATCAACTCTTGTAATACTCATATCATCAAGGAGGAAGTAGGGTATTACCTCCATCGAGAGGGCCTGAACCTGGGTAAACATTATGCCCCCCGCCTCCTGTTACCATCAGCCTTAGACACACAGTTCGGGACCCCCTACCCGAGATCCGCCGGTTTTGACACCGACAATGGGCGCCCCCCGAATGAGCCACCTCACTTCCCACATGGCCGAGACAACACACGAGCACTCACACAATGACACCCGCCGGAAAGGTGCCACCGTGCCCACCATTCGAAGCCTCCGCTCCGGAAACCAAGGGGATCCATCCTCACCCACCACACACATGGCGATGGACGGCAAGCATGCAGCAGGCCACCCCTACTGTCGCACTGCCGCAGCTCCGCCACCCACAACACCCACAACCGGCACCATTCACCCATACGGAGACAAACCCTAGATCCGCCTGCTGAGCATCCCAGATGAGCAAGGGCTACCAACAGGATAAGGGCCATGCCCACGGAGTCGATCAGATCGGAGGCAGTCCGCCGGAGCTGGTGGATCCGGCAACCGGTGACGGTCGGGACATCCACACACTCAACCTTTCAGATGAATTCCCTATAGTAAGATCTATGGACATGTCTTCATATAGTGAACGTAAGTAGTTGTTGGATATGTTTATTGTGTTTGTATCTTTTTTTATGCTTCATTTTAAGCCAATTAAATTCACCTTTTGTAAAAAAAAGTGAATATACATGCATGTACCGTATTTCTAAAAGAACCGGATGAACGAGTGAGACCACTCGATTGCTTTTGTGTTAACACAAGGAATTCACACAACTTGCCCAGCAGGGCTCATGAGAGGGCTGGATACCTGGATGCTGGCGCCGGGAAGTGAGAGTCTCAAGAGGCCCGCAGTGTGGAACGTTGTGTTATAGTTTTTGAGTAGTACATGGATATTTTGTAAGAAAAAAAGAGTAATGCATGGATTTATATACTTAGGTGTTGACCATAGAGCATAAAAAACGAACGAAAAGGAAGACCACACATTCAAAAAAAAATGTAAGATAGAGCTGCAAAGACAAACAAGACAATTCAACCGAAAACAATTTGTAAAAGCTTCTTCTTGTTGATCTTGTGAAATTTAGACCATTTATTTCAAAAAACAGACCATTTAATTGCTTATGTACACAAGATCCGTTGGAACATAATTTGTGAGATGATTGATGTGGTTATAGTATCCTTCGGATAAATGTCGGTCAAAGAAGATAACCAAAGTCACTTAGAGCTCTCTAGGCCTCCCATAAAACTTAACTCTCCATATAACCTGAATTTCAAAAAAAAAACTCTCCATATAACCTGCCTAAACTTAACTCCTCGCAATTTGAGAAGTTAAACTTTCTTCCGCCTAGTCCTTCCCTTAAATTTAACTCCTTATGCTCCATGTGCTATATCTTTCATCCTTTTACATATATAAATCCCTAGTCAACTACATTTGCACCACATATTAATTCAAACCTTGATATTTCTAATGCAGACGTAAAGAGCATTTCCAATTTATCGTTTTCAAATTTGAACATTCAAATTCAAGCACAACATATGGTCCAAATAAAGTAAACAGTCCAAAAAATATGATAGAAGCATGATGAATCACTAAGAACTATGAAGTTTCCACAACTGCTCCACAAGATCATCTCAGAGTTGGTCATGGGCTTCCTAGTTTCTAGTCTTTCGATGCACTTCGAGGAATCTCTGGATCTTTTGCTTGATATGCCAACGTGATGTCTATTCCATTGTAGGCATAGTCATGGTTATCATGTTGGCCTTACTAATCCTTGATGATCATGTTTTGTAAGATTGCAACAGGGTCATGTAAAATAACAAAGTGAGCTTGTCTTATATTTAGTCCTTAGAAGAGGGATCGATATAGGCCGCAAAATCTTTTTGTTTTACTGCATTGGCAAGGTCTTGAACTTGACCTCTTGGTTCGGATACTATATACTGAATTTATGCTCCGGTCAACTCATTCAAAAGTCCAAACTAATGGACAGAGGTGGGCAATTTTTTCCAACACTAATATGCAGGTCTATTATTGTCCAGTATGAATTCCTTTCTTTTACTATACATATCAATACCAAGTATGCCTAGGCTCAGTTGTACAACTAAAATCGAGCGGGGTGTGTACGTCAGTAGCAGTGTGTTCACAGATTACATAATCACGTGTGAAGATTTGTTTCTTCCGTTGCAACACACGGACACCAAATGCTAGTAAAGCTAGATCCAAACATTTCTTCTAAAAAGGTCGTCCATCAATTTTTAGGGCTAAACTTCTCAGCAAAACACCGCATACGTTAGTGAAAGTAGGGATTACCTTTTTGACGTGAAGTCAACGATCGGTCTTTGCTCTGAAGAGCCTGTAAATTTGCATGTCACAATCTCTGAATCTGAATGGATCCCCCACTTCTTTTTTTGCGAATTTGAATGGATCCGGTTTTCTTG
The DNA here is from genome assembly GCF_018294505.1 of Triticum aestivum. NCBI lineage: Eukaryota > Viridiplantae > Streptophyta > Magnoliopsida > Poales > Poaceae > Triticum > Triticum aestivum. The sequence goes on from NC_057797.1 coordinate 570,702,096, forward strand.
CGGTGCACGATACACACATACGGAAAATAACTGTGGTCAGCATGTTCACTTGGTTCCGCTCTGTGTATTTCTGTAGCACTATTTGTTGTTTTCAAGTGATTGACGTGCTACATGAATTAGTTATGCACAAATTAGTAATAATAGTACATCAATCACTAGAGTAATAATCATCATTTCTTGGACTCTCGGGTGAACTGTAGTCAAGAATACCATCGCCTACCAGAAAATGGTCAGTCTTCGGATGCTGACTACTCACTCACTCGGTCCAGAGAAAAGGGAGAAAATCATTATACACCATGTTATCACTGTTGCCTATCCATCGCTGTTGAGTGTTGATCTACAAACAACGATAAGATGTCATGGTTGTATATTTCGTAACTTAAGTTGTGTTTTTTGTTCACAACCTCTGAACCCTACCTAACCCTTCTCCCCGATACACTGGTCATGGAAATCTCACGTGTTTATGAACAAGAGCAAAAATCCATCTACTAAGTTTCATGAAGGGAGAACCATTCACCAGAAGTCCCCACAGGAACAAGATCCACCTCTGAAATGGTGGAATCTGTTGGCGTCACGGACCACGATTTCCCTCTCGAACAGCTTCGACACTAGCTTGGTGAACTCATGGCAGTCAGCGCAAACTCTGAGGTTCTTGGCTATCCTTAGAGGCGTGCCTGGGCGCGTGCTGATCAAACCAAACGAGATCGCAAGCCTCTCACTGTGCCTGTGCAGCACATCCACCTTCTCTTCTTCACTAACGTCATGCAGAACAAATCTTGTATCCTCAATGTACCCACCTTCTTTTCTCAGTTTTTCTGTTATTTCGGCAAGTTTGAGATGGATTCTCTCCGCGTCTCTGTGTGTATGATCCCTTGCGGTGAAGGTGTGGACGTTGTTTCCAATCTCTATCCAGCTGCAGGCCGGGTCTTTCCTCAGCCCACGTTCTGAAATCCTGGCTCTGACCTCCTTGGCATTGTTCCACTTGCCCATCTCAGCAAAAACGTTTGATATAAGGACATAATTACCTGGGTTATCTGGTTCCAACTCAAGAAGCTTGTCGGCTGCAACCATAGCGAGCTCGTGGTTCTTGTGTATACGGCATGCCCCAAGGAGTGCGCACCACACCACTGATTTTGGTTCCAAAGGCATAGACTTGATGAACTCGTACGCATCCTCGGTCTTGCCTGAGCGGCCAAGAAGATCAACCACACAAGCATAGTGTTCCTGCCATGGTTCTAACCTGTACATGGTCTCCATCATATCTAGATAACATTTGCCCTCATCGACAAGCTTTGAGTGACTACAAGCATATAGCAGAGCGAGAAATGAAACATGGTCAGGAGCAACACCAGTTTCTACCATTCTCTCGAAAAGGTCTATAGCTTGCTTGCCATGACCATGCATCCCAGCTGCATTAATCATCGCTGTCCAGAGAACTACGTCTTTACATTTCGCTCCATTAAATACTTTGAGAGCATTGCTCATGCTTCCGCAACCAGAATACATGTCTACCAGGGAACTAACCGTGGCACCTTCCATAAGAAAATTCCTTCTGATGAGAAAGCCATGAACTTCCTTCCCTTTTGCCAAGGATGACAAATCAGCTATAGCCCCGAGAATACTTACTAGTGCTACAGAATCAGGTTGAATATCTGTATTTTGCATCTCTGCAAACAAGGCAACAGCTTCATTTAACAGCCCGCTGTTTGCGTAACAGTTTATCATACTAGTCCATGTGACAATGTCTTTTTCCTCTACTGTTTCAAACATTCTAAGTGAATGGTAAACCTCTCCACACTGCCCATATATATCTAGGATTCTGTTCTTCAGTACCAAATCAAGCAAATCATTTCTAATAGCATACGAATGCAGTTGCTTTGCCAGCAAACTGGTTTTCAAACCACTGCATGCTTCTAAAATACTTCCGATCATCATGGGATCTACCTTAATGCCCTCTTTCCGAGCTTCTCTAAACTTTTCCAGTGCCTCAAAATGCTGGGAACTCCGAGCATAACAAGTAATAATGGCAGTCCATGATATGTAGTCTTTAATCCTCATCCTTTCAAATACATGGGTAGAGTACTCTGTGTACTGACACTTCATGTACATGTCCATCAATGTATTTCCAACCTGTGTGTCTGTATCTAGCCTCTGCTTTATAGCATATGCATGAACCTCTCTGCCATTGAGTAACCAGCCCAATTGGCCGACTGCAGAACACAAGCTCACAATACAAGCATGGTCAGGCTGAAAACCACCTTGAAGCATTTCACCAATAAATTTGATGGCCTCGGCATATAAACCATTTTGGACATAACAGGACAGCATCGAGTTCCATGAAATGTAGTCTTTCTCATTAATCTCACGGAATACTCTATGAGCGCTGTACACATGGCCACATTTTGTGTACATAACAAGCAAAGCATTGCGCTGGATATTAACCTGACTGCCACACTTCAAAATTGCTGCATGTAGCTCCCTGCCAAGATTCAGCTGGGCTAACTCTGTACAGATCTGTAGCACCCCAACAGTTGTGTAAGAATTCATACTTAAACCAGCCCTCTGCATCCCTCGAAACAAGTTCAGAGCTTTCAAGAACATGCCGTTCTGCATACAGCCTGATATCACTGAATTCCACGACGCGACATCCCTCCCGCCTTGCAGCCGCTCAAACACCTGCAACGCAGAATCTAGAATGCCGCACTTGGCATACATCGCAATGAGCGCATTGGCCACAAGGGTGCTGCTATCAAGCCTGTGCTTAACCGCCAGCCCGTGCACCTCCCGCCCGCAACGACCATGCCCCTCCATCCCACACGCCTTGAGCACGGAGGCGAGCGTGCACCCATCAGGCGCCATCCCCGTCGCCGCAGACCAACGCATCGCCCTGTACACGCCCAAGGCTTCACTAGCGCTCCCGGACGACAGGTACGCCCCAGTAAGGGCGTTCCAGGAGAAGACTGTCCGGGCAGACATTCCGTCGAACAGGCGGCGTGCGTCCTCGACGCGCCCGCACTTGCCATACATGAAGAGCAGCTTGGTCGCGAGGAACCCGTCGTCGCCATCCAAAGAACCGGTGGCCACGGCATGCGCATGGACCTGGGCGCCCTGCGCGGCCGCCTTCTCGGCCGCGACGAGGTCAAGGACCAGGCCGTAGTGGTCCTGGGAAGGGACGCGGCCCGGCGCTCCGGCGGTGAGCAGTCGAAGGGCTTGCCGCAGGTTGCCTTCCCTGCATAGCTGCTTCAAGGAGGTGTGGTCTGGAGACGAGGTGGCGGGTAGAGTGGGTGAGAATTTTTTGTAGGGGATTTGGCTTGGTGGGAGGGAGAGCACGGTGGTGGCCATGGCAGCCGTGGGCTTGGAGGCTCTTCCGAGCCGAACGCTCATGTCAGTGTCATCACGAAAGAGTGATGTGGATTACAATTTCGATTAAATCTTTCAAAAGGGTGCGGATAAAAGTGCGGGTGCTAGAATTTTTTAGATGGTTTTGTAATAAATTTTTCATAGCAAAAATGCGCTTTTAGATGTAGATGATGGAGTAAAAAGCACATAACCATCATACTTGTGGCATAATTAGCAGAACGGTACTGCTAGTCTCAGTCGACGGGCCAGCCGTTCAATCTTTAGCAGCTTGTAGATTCGAGCTGGGAGCGCTTTGTCTCTGTTTCGGCCTGTCTAAGGCGTGGACCGGCCCACTTTGTTTTCTTCCTGTCAAACCCGTGATCCCCTGTGCGAGCGCTGCTGATGGGCTGGGGCTATGCTGTGTTTCAGTATTTCTTTTCTGTGTTTGTTTTTGGGCCGCATTAAAGTGAAGAAGGGGAAGCGGCCACCCGTGGAGTGAGCTTCCCCCTATACCATTCTTCTTCATCTTTTTCTTGTTTGTCCTATTCTTGTTGGTGGTACACCATAGATCTGAAGAGATTAGGGTCGTTTTTTATGTGGATCAAGCGAAGATTAATAGCTTTAACTCTATGATCGACTCCAGGATTGTTAGTTATTTTTTCATGTCATTATTGTTCAAGCAGTCAATATATTGGAGATGTTTTTTCCGTGGTTCATGCGGATGTAAGGTTTGGGGTAGTTTTTGTAGTGCATCAAGAGCGAGCGAGCGGCTGCTTTTGTTTCTTTGTTAGGTGCTGCAGATGTAACGCCAAGTAAACTGCACTCTTTAGTGTTTAATTTCAATTAGGTTCAGTTAGTTTAGTTCTTTTTGCTTCTTAGTCTGAAATTCATGTCTGCTACATTGTAGGAGTTCGTCATTGTGCCTATGTATCCAATAGAGTGGATGGGATTTTGTATGTCTATATCCCCCCCCCCCCCCGCCTGTTCTTTTTTTCTGTTTTGTATCAAATATGTGATTAGTAGTTTCAAGCAGAGAATCACCTCCATAGTTTAGACCTTATTTTTTTAGGTTTGATTTTTTTTGTGCGTTCATGCGCAATAGTGTCTCTCGCTCTAGTGTGTTTATCGGCAATGTCGGTATGGTGGATTTTTGATGATGAAACTGGATTCTTTGCTTGTAGCTAGATTCACTTACCTCGCTAAATAAAGCCCCGTTTTTATGTGTCACCCTTTTTTGTCATTCAGATTTTTTTTTGCTTTTTTTGCTGCGTTTTTTGAGGTTCTTTCCAGTAAAGATTATTTTACAACCAGCAGTACTAAATTTCTTAATAGGCCAAGAGACTAAGATGAAGTGTGCTTCTCCGCTGGATTGTATTGGAAGTAGTTTTTTATCAACATGTTTTTTTATGCTTGTAGGTACTTATAGAGAAATTTTTACACGCTCTGTACATCCTCTGTACAGAGAGTATAGTGCACTTTTTTACCCTCTGTTCATGAGTAGGTGACAAGACAGATGTGTGTTTAGGATATTTTTTTTGCTAAATTGAACATTCTTTTTTGTTTTTTAGTATATCAACCTCTGCTAGTTATCTTTTTTTGGACACTTTTTTTTATCTGGTCAGTGCTATCACTTATACTGTTCTTTACTGGGATATTTTTGGTGTCTCAAGAAGTGCTTCTCTCATATCCCCTCATACACATTACTGAAACCATTAGTAGGAGTGATTCAATCCCTTGTTTTGCTTTATTCTAGTCGAGATTAGTAGGTCGAAGAATAGGATTTTGCTGAAACATTACTTTCGCGAAGTCAGTTCCATGTTTTTTGAGGATTATCTCTAAACTCAAATCCCCTCATACATTACTGGCCATCATTAGGAGTTGTATAGTCCTTTTGTTTGTTTTACTTAGGTTTTTCGCTGAAATCTTTTCTCTCGAAACAAGAGAGATTTTTTATTACTAAATGTATTAGCAGTAGTGTGGTATGTTTATTTTATTTCTCTAATCTGCAACATGTTTTTTCTGAAATCTTTTCTTTTTGTAAACAGGAGATATTACTGCTGATATCTATCACTAGAGTGGTTTTTTCTTTTGCTTAGACTCTTTTTTTAATTATGAAGCATGTTCAAATCTATCATCTTTTTGCGTAGTCAAAAAGAGAATGATTTAATGAAAGTAAGTTTCCAGCAGCAGCGTGTTTTCTTTACTTTTCTTATTTTCGCGCTAAAAACCATATGAAATTAATGTGATGTTCATTTTTTTCTTTTGTATATGAATTAATATGGTCTTTTTGATAGATTCATCATCCTTTTTATCTCCACATTGCAAATGTAAATATGTTTCTTTTTTTCATCAGCGGCGACGCCAATGATATATTATCATTATCTCGAAATCCTTTTTTCTTCGGAAGCATACAAGTTTTTTTTTGCACTAAAAATCATTTAGCTGAATATGTATGCGTATCAGTAGCACAGATTTATGTTTTTTGCCTTTTTATTTATGCGCACAGGAGATGCTTTGCAGAGTTTGTCTTCTAACTTGGTCGGGACCGGGGGACCTTTGTTTTGTCAGAGGGGGTGGCGTCGAGAGAGAGGGGACAAGTTACATGTCCCAACACTAGGCATGCAACTACATGTCTTCTAACTTGGTCGCAACTGGGGACCTTTGTTTTGTCAGAGGGGGCGGCGTCGAGAGAGAAGGCCCCAGCTGCATGCTCAACTATACACACGCAACTGCAGGTCTTTTTTCCAGCATGGTCGCAATTGACCTTTGTTTTGTCAGAGGGGGCGGCGTCAAGAGAGAGGGGACAAGTTACATGTCCCAACACTAGGCATGCAACTACATGTCTTCTAACTTGGTCGCAACTGGGGACCTTTGTTTTGTCAGAGGGGACGGCGTCGAGAGAGAAGGCCCCAGTTGCATGCTCAACTATACACACGCAACTGCAGGTCTTTTTTCCAGCATGGTCGCAATTGCATGTGTTATAACTTTGTCCCAACTTGAGTTTTTCATTTTTTGTTGTTGTATGGGGAGAGGGGCCAGTTGCATTTCCCAAACCAGGAAAGACAACCGTATGTTTTCTAACTTGATCACAACCGGGTGACCTTTCTTTTTGTCGGAGGGGCGACGCCTAGACAAATGGGCCAGTTGCATGTCCCACACTAGGCACGAAACTGCATGTCTTCTAACATTGGTCGCAACTTGGGGGACCTTTGTTTTGTTGGAGGTGACAGCGTCGAGAGAGAGGGGCACAGTTGCATGCCCCACACTACGCACGCAACTGCATGTCTTCGAGCATGGTCGCAACCGCATGCCTTATAACTTGGTTGCAACTCTGACTTTGCCAGTTTCATGTCCCACAATGGGCACGCAACTGCATGTCTTCTTACTTGGTTGCAATTGGGGACCTTTATTTTGTTGGAGGGAGCGGCGTCGAGAGAGATGGTCCCCAGTTGCATGTCCCAACTAGGCACGCAACTGCATGTCTTTTAACTTGGTCGCAACTGGGGGGATTTGTTTTGTCAGAGGGGACCGCACCGAGAGAGATTGGTCCAGGTGCATGTCCCACACTAGGCACACAACTCCATGCCTTCTAACTTGGTCGCAACTTGGGGGAACATTTGCTTTGTCGGAGGGGGCGACGGCGAGAGAGAGAGAGAGAGAGAGAGAGAGAGAGAGAGAGAGAGAGAGAGAGAGAGAGGCCCAGTTGCATGTCCCACACGAGACACACAACTGCAAGTCTTCGAGCATGGTCGCAACTGCATGTCTTATAACTTGGTTGCAACTCGACTTTTGCCAGTTTCATGTCCCACAATGGGCACGCAAATGCATGTCTTCCAACTTTTGTCGCAATTGGGGGACCTTTTGTTTTGTCGAAGGGGGCGACGTCGAGAGAGATGGGGCCCAGTTGCATATCCCACACTAGGCATGCAACTGAATGTCTTCTTACATGGTTGCAATTGGGGGGAGGGCTTTTGTTTTGTCGGAGGGGGCGCGTCGAGAGAGATGGGGCCAGTTGCATGTCCCACACTAGGCACGCAACTGCATGTCTTCTGAGTTGGTCACAACTTGGGGGACCTTTGTTTTGTCGGAGGTGGCGGCGTCGAGAGAGAGAGGGGCCAGTTGCATGCCCCACACTAGGCATGCAACTGCATGTCTTCGAGCATGGTCGCAACTGCATGTCTTATAACTTGGTTGCAACTTCGACTTTGCCAGTTTTGTGTCCCACAATGGGCATGTCTTCTTACTTGGTCGCAACTTGGGACTTTTGTTTTATCGGAGGGAGAGGCGTTGAGAGAGATGGGACCTAATTGCATGTCCCACACTAGGCATGCAACTGCATGTCTTTTAACTTGGTCGCAACTAGGGGGCATTTGTGTAGCCGGAGGGGGCCGCTGCTACGTCTTGAACTTGCGTTGGTTCTCCCCGAAGAGGAAGGAATGATGCAGCAGAGTAGCGTAAGTATTTCCCTCAGTTTTTGAGAACCAAGGTATCAATCCAGTAGGAGCCCACGCTCAAGTCCCTCGTACCTGCACAAAGCGATAGCTACTCTCAACCAACGCGATTAGGGGTTGTCAATCCCTTCATGGTCACTTACGAGAGTGAGATCTGATAGATATAATATTTTTGGTATTTTTGGTATAAAGATGCAAAGTAAAAAGTAAAATCAAAGTAAAAAAGCAAAGCAAGATTAAAGTGATGGAGATTGATATGATGAGAATAGACCCGGGGGCCATAGGTTTCACTAGTGGCTTCTCTCAAGAGCATAAGTATTCTATGGTGGGTGAACAAATTATTGTTGAGCAATTGACAGAATTGAGCATAGTTATGAGAATATCTAGGCATGATCATGTATATAGGCATCACGTCCGTGACAAGTAGATCGAAATGATTCTGCATCTACTACTATTACTCCACTCATCGACCGCTATCCAGCATGCATCTAGAGTATTAAGTTAAAAACAGAGTAACGCCTTAAGCAAGATGACATGATGTAGAGAGATAAATTCATGCAATATGAAATAAACCCCATCTTGTTATCCTCGATGGCAACGATACAATACGTGCCTTGCTGCCCCTTCTGTCACTGGGTGAGGACACTACAAGATCGAACCCAAATCTGAGCACTTCTCCCATGGCAAGAACTACCAATCTAGGTGGCCAAACCAAACGGATAATTCGAAGTGACTTGCAAAGATAACCAATCACACATAAAGGAATTCAGAGAAGATTCAAATATTATTCATAGATAGACTTGATCACAAACCCACAATTCATCGGTCTCAACAAACACACCGCAAAAAGAAGATTACATCGAATAGATCTCCACAAGAGATGTGGAGAACTTTGTATTGAGATTCAAAGAGAGAGAAGAAGCCATCTAGCTACTAACTATGGACCCGAAGGTCTGAGGTAAACTACTCACACTTCATCGGAGAGGCTTAGGATGATGTAGAAGCCCTCCGTGATGACGACCCTCTTCCAGCGGAGCTCCGGAACAGGCCCCAAGATGGATCTCGTGGATACAGAAAGTTGCGGCAGTGGAATTAGGTTTTTGGCTCCTGTTCTAATCGTTTGGGGGTACATGTGTATATATAGGAGGAAGAAGTACGCCGGAAGAGCAACGAGGGGCCCACGAGGTAGGTGGGCGCGCCCTAGGGGGGAGCCCCCCACCCTCGTGACCGCCTCTTTTGTTCCTTGGAGCAGGGTCCAAGTCTCCTGGATCACGTTCGGTGAGAAAATCACGTTCCCGAAGATTTTATTCCGTTTGGACTCCGTTTGATATTCCGTTTCTTCGAAACACTGAAATAGGAAAAAAACAGCAATTCTGGGCTGGGCCTCCGGTTAATAGGTTAGTCCCAAAAATAATATAAAGGTGAAAAATAAAGCCCAATATAGTCCAAAACAGTAGATAATATAGCATGGAGCAATCAAAAATTATAGATACGTTGGAGACGTATCAGGCATCCCCAAGCTTAATTCTTGCTCGTTCTCGAGTAGGTAAATGATAAAAAGAGAATTTTTGATGCGGAGTGCTACTTGGCATAATTTCAATGCAAATATTCTTAATTGTGGTATGAATATTCAGATTAGAAAGATTCAAGACAAAAGTTTATATTGACATAAAAATAATAATACTTCAAGCATACTAACAGAGCAATTATGTCTTCTCAAAATAACATGGCCAAAGAAAGTTATCCCTACAAAATCATATAGTCTGGATATGCTCCATCTTTACCACACAAAGTATTTAAATCATGCACAACCCTGATGACAAGCCAAGCAATTGTTTCATACTCTAACTTTTTAAAAACTTTTTCAATCTTCACGCAATACATGAGCGTGAGCCATGGATATAGCACTATAGGTGGAATAGAATGGTGGTTGTGGAGAAGACAAAAAGGACGGGAAGATAGTTTCACATCAACTAGGCGTATCAACGGGCTATGGATATGCCCATCAATAGATATCAATGTGAGTGAGTAGGGATTGCCATGCAACGGATGCACTAGAGCTATAAATGTATGAAAGCTCAAAAAGAAACTAAGTGGGTGTGCATCCAACTTGCTTGCTCACGAAGACCTAGGGCAATTTTTAGGAAGCCCATCATTGGAATATACAAGCCAAGTTCTATAATGTAAAATTCCCACTAGTATATGAAAGTGACAACATATGAGACTCTCTATATGAAGAACATGGTGCTACTTTGAAGCACAATATATGAGACTCGCTATATCATGGTGCTACTTTGAAGCACAAGTGTGGAAAAAGGATAGTAGCATTGCCCCTTTTTATTTATTTTCTTTTTTTTGGGGGGGGGGGCTTCTTTTTTTCTTTGGCCTTTCTCTTTTTTTTATTTGGTACAATGCTCTATTGAATGATGATCATCACACTTTTATTTATTTACAACTCAATGATTACAACTCGATTCTAAAACAAAGTATGACTCTATATGGATGCCTCCGGCGGTGTACCAGGATATGCAATGAATCAAGAGTGACAAGTATGAAAAAATTATGAACGGTGGCTTTGCCACAAATACTATGTCAACTACATGATCATGCTAAGCAATATGATAATGATGAATGTGTCATGATGAACTAGGTGGTGGAAAGTTGCATGGCAATATATCTCGGAATGGCTATGGAAATGCCATGATAGGTAAGTATGGTGGCTGTTTTGAGGAAGGTATATGGTAGGTGTATGATACCGGCGAAAGGTGCGCGGTATTAGAGAGGCTAGCAAAGGTGGAAGGGTGAGAGTGCGTATAATCCATGGACTCAACATTAGTCATAAAGAACTCATATACTTATTGCAAAAATCTAGAAGTTATCAAAGCAAAGTATTACGCGCATGCTCCTAGGGGGATAGATTGGTAGGAAAAGACCACCGCTCGTCCCCGACCGCCACTCATAAGGAAGACAATCAATAAACAAATCATGCTCTGACTTCGTAACATAACGGTTCACCATACGTGCATGCTACGGGAATCACAAACTTTAACACAAGTATTCTTTAAATTCACAACTACTCAAGTAGCATGACTTTAATATTATCACCTCCATATCTCAAAACAATTATCATGCTTCAATCTTTTCTTAGTATTCAACACACGCAAAAGAAAGCTTCACAAATCTTGAATACCAAGCATATTATTATTAAGCAAATTACCATGCTATTAAGAGACTCTCAAAATAATTGAAGTGAAGCATGAGAGATCAATAGTTTCTTTAAAACGAATCCACCACCGTGCTCTAAAAGATCTAAGTGAAGCACATAGAGCAAAATTATCTAGCTCAAAAGATATAAGTGAAGCACATAGAGTATTTTATCAAATTTTAATTAATGTATGGCTCTATCAAAAGGTGTGCACAGAAAGGATGATTGTGGCATACTAAGACACAAAGACACAAATAATACAAGACGCTCCAAGCAAAACACATATCATGTTGGTGAATAAAAATATAGCTCCAAGTAAATTACCGATGGAAGTGGACGAAAGAGGGGATGCCTTCCGGGGCATCCCCAAGCTTTGACTTTTTGGTGTCCTTGGATTATCTTCAGGGTACCATGGGCATCCCCAAGCTTAGGCTCTTGCAACTCCTTGTTCCATGATCCATCAAAAGAATTCACCCAAAACTTGAAAACTTCACAACACAAAACTCAAAATAGAAAACTCGTGAGCTCCGTTAGCGAAAGAAAACCAAAGACCACTTCAAGGTACTGTAATGAACTCATTATTTATTTATATTGGTGTTAAACCTACTGTATTCCAACTTCTCTATGGATTATAAACTATTTTACTAGCCATAGATTCATCAAAATAAGCAAACAACACACGAAAAACAGAATCTGTCAAAAACAGAACAGTCTGTAGTAATCTGTAGCTAGCGCAAGATCTGGAACCCCAAAAATTCTAAAATAAATTGCTTGATGTGAGGAATTTATCTATTAATCATCTGCAAAAATAATTAACTAAATAGCACTCTTCAAATAAAAATGACAGCAGTTCTCGTGAGCGCTAAAGTTTCTGGTTTTTACAGCAAGTTCAACAAGACTTTCCCCAAGTCTTCCCAACGGTTCTACTTGGCACAAACACTAATTAAACACAAAAAACACAGCCAAAACAGAGGCTAAATAATTTATTTATTACTAAGCATGAGAAAAAAGCAAGGAATAAAAATAAAATTGGGTTGTCTCTCAACAAGCGCTATCGTTTAACGCCCCTAGCTAGGCATAAAAGCGAGGATAGATCTAGGTATTGCCATAATAGTAAGATAGATTGTTAAAACTTATTTCATATTCTCTACATTCGGCAGCAAGTTTTCTTTGAGGCAAGCAAAAGTAATCAAAAGGACTAAATTTAACGGGACAAAAGTCCCCAAGATCAACCTTGGGAGGTATAGGTTCCTCCTTTGGTCCTTCATAATGCACAACCAATTCATTATTATAAGCACTCTTTTGACAGAACTTTGTAAGCCTATATTAAAGAGAATATCCTAGCTCATTATTTCGAATAGCCAAATCATCATTAAGTTCAGAAATTCTATCAACTAAAACATTGATAGGAACCCTTCTTCTGAGATTTTCATTGAAAGCAACATAATCTAGAGATTGAAAACACATTATTTCTTCTTGATCAAAGAGGATAGCCTCTATGGGAGGACGACAAGCGTCCACCCTATAATGCGCAAAGATTTCTTTGGCTTCTCTTATTATGAATCTAAACTCATGAGCCAAAAAGATAGTAGCGGCACGCTTAACAGAAGAATGCTCAATATTAGAAAATTTCAGAAAAATCCTTTGTATGGAAGGATGCATGTGCATGAATTGTCTTTCAAGTTCAACTACAAGAATGGCAATAGCGTCCGCAAGACTACTAGTTCTGTGAAGGATAGAACTACCCATAGAAGGTAAAGCACCGACACAAGTAAAGAAATCTTAAATAACTCCTTTTCCAATAATATTACCACTACCAACACGGAATTTTTTTGTATGAAAGATGGTAGGTTCTTTAACAGGAGCATCAGAATTTTCCATGATATTGTTATCGCTCATATTGGCGATAACTTCCCCAGTTTCAGACATAACGACAAGCAATCAAACTAGCACACGAGCAAATAAGAGGCAAATAGAGAGGGGGGATAGAGAGAGAGAGAGAGGGCGAATAAAACGACAAGGGTGAATTGGGGGGAGAGGAAAACGAGAGGCAAATGGCAAATAATGTAATGCGAGAGATAGGGATTGTGATGGTATGTTGACTTTTTGCGTAGACACTCCGGCAACGGTGACAGAACTCCTTCTTGCTACGTCTTGAGCTTGCGTTGGTCTTCCTCGAAGAGGAAGAGATGATGCAGCAAAGTAGCGTAAGTATTTTCCTCAGTTTTTGAGAACCAAGGTATCAATCCAGTAGGAGCCCACGCTCAAGTCCCTCGTACCCGCACAAAGCGATAGCTACTCGCAACCAACGCGATTAGGGGTTGTCAATCCCTTCACGGTCACTTACGAGAGTGAGATCTGATAGATATAATATTTTTGGTATTTTTGGTATAAAGATGCAAAGTAAAAAGTAAAAGCAAAGTAAAAAGCAAAGCAAGATTAAAGTGATGGAGATTGATATGATGAGAATAGACCCGGGGGCCATAGGTTTCACTAGTGGCTTCTCTCAAGAGCATAAGTATTCTACGGTGGGTGAACAAGTTACTGTTGAGCAATTGACAGAATTGAGCATAGTTATGAGAATATCTAGGCATGATCATGTATATAGGCATCACGTCCGTGACAAGTAGATCGAAACGATTTTGCATCTACTACTATTACTCCACTCATCGACCGCTATCCAGCATGCATCTAGAGTATTAAGTTAAAAACAGAGAAACACCTTAAGCAAGATGACATGATGTAGAGAGATAAATTCATGCAATATGAAATAAACCCCATCTTGTTATCCTCGATGGCAACGATACAATGCGTGCCTTGCTGCCTCTTCTGTCACTGGGTAAGGACACCGCAAGATCGAACCCAAAGCTAAGCACTTCTCCTATGGCAAGAACTACCAATCTAGTTGGCCAAACCAAATGGATAATTCGAAGAGACTTGCAAAGATAACCAATCATACATAAAAGAATTCAGAGAAGATTCAAATATTATTCATAGATAGACTTGATCATAAACCCACAATTCATCGGTCTCAACAAACACACCGCAAAAAGAAGATTACATCGAATAGATCTCCACAAGAGAGGGGGAGAACTTTGTATTGAGATTCAAAGAGAGAGAAGAAGCCATCTAGCTACTAACTATGGACCCAAAGGTCTGAGGTAAACTACTCACACTTCATCGGAGAGGCTTAGGATGATGTAGAAGCCCTCCGTGATGACGACCCTCTTCCGGCGGAACTCCGGAACAGGCCCCAAGATGGGATCTCATGGATACAGAAAGTTGCGGCGGTGGAATTAGGTTTTTGGCTCCTGTTCTGATCGTTTGGGGGTACGTGTGTATATATAGGAGGAAGAAGTACGCCGGAGGAGCAACGAGGGGCCCACGAGGCAGGGGGCATGCCCTAGGGGGGCGTCCCCACCCTTGTGACCGCCTCTTTTGTTCCTTGGAGCAGGGTCCAAGTCTCCTGGATCACGTTGTGAGAAAATCATGTTCCCGAAGATTTTATTCTGTTTGGACTCCGTTTGATATTTCGTTTTTTCGAAACTCTGAAATAGGCAAAAAACAACAATTCTGGGCTGGGCCTCCGGTTAATAGGTTAGTCCCAAAAATAATATAAAAGTGGAAAATAAAACCCAATATAGTCCAAAACAGTAGATAATATAGCATGGAGCAATCAAAAATTATAGATACGTTGGAGACGTATCAGCCGCGTCGAGAGAGATGTGGCCAGTTGCATGCTACATACTAGGCATGCAACTACATGTTTTCGAGCATGGTCGCAACTGCATGTCTTATAATTTGATCATGACTGGGGGACATTTGTTTTGTCGGAGGAGGCGGCGTCTAGAGACATCGGGCCAATTGCATGTCCCACAACAGGCACGCAACTACATGTTTTATAACTTGGTTCCAACTCGACTAGTAGAGGGGCCACTTACATGTCCCACAAAAAGCACGCAACTGCATGTCTTCTAAGTTTGTCACAATGGGGGAACCTTCGTTTTGTCGGATGGGGCGGCGTCGAGAGAGAGAGGGGCCCAGTTGCATCCCCCACACTAGGCATGCAACTGCATATCTTCGAGCATGGTCGCTACTACATGTCTTATAACTTGGTTGCAACTTTAACTTTGCCAGTTTCATGTCCCACAATATCATGACAAATGTAAATAAGTACTTCTTTTTATTTTTTTATTTTTAATGTACATGGAACTGAAAATGAAAATAAAAGAAAAACACACAAAAAAGGAAACAAGCAGAAACGAACAAGAAAACTAGACATGGGAAAATCGTACAAGGACCTAACGGTAGGCTAGTGGTGCGCTTCAAGAAGAATTAGCGCCCAGAAAAATCACGAGGCAATAAAAAATCGCTGGCCAAAAAGCACTTGTCATGCACATTTTTGTCTCTATCACGGGCTTGTACTTTTTTGTTCAACACTCTTTTCCCTGTGTGTGTATAAAACAAATTAACAAGGGAATTTCCCAGTCCAAAAAAATAAACAAACAAACAACGGAAACAAGGAAAGCCCACAAATCAGGCTGATACAGCCCAAGAGACGCAAGTCAAGAAATGGGCCTAATCTACTTTAGGTGACATCAGTTGACCGAGACTTCGCGAAGTCTAAGTCGACTGAGACTTAGACAGACCCTTAGCAGAAAACCGTTACTTTAGAAATCGGTGCACTTCTCACGGCATCGAAAAATTTACACTGGTAGAAAAACGCTGACGGTAAATGTTAAGCGATTTGCTAAGAGCACTAACTGTTCGGGCCCATCCGTCGGGCTTAGTTGGAAAATAAAACTGCCACATGAGCATATTGACTAGATTTTCTTCTTCCTCCTCCTCCTTTCTTTTCTTTGTAGCCTTTTATCAAATATGTTATGTCCAGTCTCGGCGTGGACGTGCGCATGATGCCGCCCCCACCTACCCTGTTGCTCCCTTCTCCCCCATCACGTTATGCTTTTTTTGGCTATAAACAATAGGGTAAAACCCCACTGCAACTTTTATTAAATAAATAAAACAAGCTAACAAGAGTAGTCTGAAAGGCTTGAGGTAAGCCCTAAAACAAAACAGAGAGAGAAAGAAATAAAGAGAAAACTAAGGAAAAAACTAAGGAAAGAGCTAAAGAAGGGCTAGAGAAACTAACTAAGAAAACTAATAAAAGAAAGAATCAACTACTAAACATAAAAAGAAATTACCGCAGAGCTTCCAACCAAACAGAGAACTGCCTTTCATGCTTCTGTTTCATCATGTATTTGAGTAGCTTGAGTTCCTCCACGAAGATGAATTTCCAGCCTTGGAATGAAGGTGCTACATTCTCAAAGATCTTATTATTTCTGGTTATCCATATGACGCCATGCTTTCTGGTAAATGATGCGGCGCTGCCGAGGCATGGACGTGTGCATGGCGTCGCCCCCACCAGTCCTCCCGCTGCTTCCTCTCCCATCATGTCATGTGATACGTCCATTTTGCATCATGCTTTTATATCAATATTTATTGCATTATGAGTTGTTATTACACATTATATCATAATACTTATGTCTTTTCTCTCTTATTTTATAAGGTTTGCATGAAGAGGGAGAATGCCGGCAGCTGGGATTCTGGACTAGAAAAGAAGCAAATATTAGAGACCTATTCTGCACAACTCCAAAAGTCCTAAAACTTCACGGAGAATAATTTTGGAATATATAAAAAAATATTAGACGAAGAAAGCACTAGAGGGGGGCCACCAGCCAGCCACAAGGGTGGAGGGCGCACCCTACCCCCTGGGCGCGCCCCCCGTCCTTGTGGGCCCCCTGGCAGGCCTCCGACGCCCATATTATGCTATATGGTGTGTTTTGACCTGGAAAAAAATCATAAGGAAGCTTTCGGGACGAAGCGCCACCGTCTCGAGGCGGAACCTGGGCAGAACCAATCTAGGGCTCCGGCAGAGCTGTTCTGCCGGGGAAACATCCCTCCTGGAGGGGGAAATCATCGACATCGTCATCACCAACGATCATGTCATCGAGAGGGGGTCAATCTACATCAACATCTTCACCAGCACCATTTCCTCTCAAAATCCTACTTCATCTCTTGTATCCGATCTCTGTCTCAAAACCTCAAAGTGGTACCTATGGGTTGCTAGTAGTGTTGATTACTCCTTGTAGTTGATACTAGTTGGTTTATCCAGTGAAAGATTATATTTTCATATCCTTAATGATAATTAATACTCCTATGATCTTGATCATAAATATGCTTTGTGAGTAGTTACGTTTGTTCCCGAGGACATGGGAGAAGTCTTGTTATAAGTAATCATGTGAATTTGATATTCGTTCGATATTCTGATGAGATGTATCTTGTCTCTCCTCTAGTGATGTTATGTGAACGTCGACTACATGACACTTCACCATTATTTGGGCCTAGGGGAAGGCATTGGGAAGTAATAAGTAGATGATGGGTTGCTAGAGTGACAGAAGCTTAAACCCTAGTTTATGCGTTGCTTCGTAAGGGGCTGATTTGGATCCATATGTTTCACGTCATGGTTATATTTACCTTAATTCTTCTTTCATAGTTGTGGATGCTTGTGAGAGGGGTTAATCATATGTGGAGAGCTTGTCCAAGGAAGGGCAGCACCCAAGCACCGGTCCACCCACTTATCAAATTATCAAAGTAACGAACGCGAATCATATGCGCATGATGAAAACTAACTTGACAACAATTCCCATGTGTCCTCAGGGGCGTTTTTCTTTATATAAGAGTTCGTCCAGGCTTGTCCTTTGCTACAGAAAGGATTGGGCCACCTTACTGCACCTTGTTTACTTTTGTTACTTGTTACCCATTATGAATTATCTTATCACACAACTACTCCCTCCGTCCCGTAATATAAGAGCATTTTTGACACTAGTGTAGTGTCAAAAACGCTCTTATATTATGGGACGGAGGAAGTATCTGTTACCGATAATTTCAGTGCTTGCAGAGAATACCTTACTGAAAACCGCTTGTCATTTCCTTCTGCTCCTCGTTGGGTTCGACACTCTTATTTATCGAAAGGACTACGATAGATCCCTTATACTTGTGGGTCATCAAGACTCTTTTTTGGCGTCGTTTCCGAGGAGTGAAGAGCCTTTGGTAAGTGGAATTTGGTAAGGAAATATTTATATAGTGTGCTGAAATTTACTGTCACTTGTTACTATGGAAAATAATCCTTTGAGGGGCTTGTTCGGGGTATCTTCACCTCGACCGAAAGAGCAAAGAGTTGCTCCTAAACCTGCTGCACCTACTGAAAATATTTATTATGAAATTCCTTCGGGTATGATAGAGAAACTGCTAGCTAATCCTTATGCAGGAGATGGAACATTGCATCCTGATATGCACCTAATCTATGTGGATGAAGTTTGTGGATTATTTAAGCTTGCAAGTATGCCCGAGGATGTTGTCAAGAAGAAGGTCTTACCTTTATCTTTGAAGGGAAAGGCATTGACATGGTATAGGCTATGTGATGATATTGTATCATGGAACTACAACCAATTGAAATTGGAATTTCATCAGAAATTTTATCCTATGCATCTGGTTCATCATGATCGGAATTATATATATAATTTTTGGCCTCATGAAGGAGAAAGTATTGCTCAAGCTTGGGGGAGGCTTAAGTCAATGTTATATTCATGCCCCAATCATGAGATCTCAAGAGAAATTATTATTCAAAAAATTTATGCTTGGCTTTCTCATAATGATCGATCCATGCTCGATACTTCTTGTACTGGTTCCTATATGAAGAAGGATATTGAATTCAAATGGGATTTATTGGAAAGAATTAAGCACAACTCTGAAGATTGGGAACTCGACGAAGGTAAGGAGTCAGGTATAAACCTTAAGTTTGATTGTGTTAAATCTTTTATGGATACCGATGCTTTTCGTGATTTTAGCACTAAATATGGACTTGACTCTGAGATAGTAGCTTCTTTTTGTGAATATTTCGCTACTCACGTTGATCTCCCTAAGGAGAAGTGGTTTAAATATCATCCTCCCATTGAAGTTAAAGTAGTGGAACCTATTAAAGTTGAAGAAGAAACTATTACTTACAATGTTGATCCTATTCCTATTGCTTATATTGAGAAACCACATTTTCCTGTTAGAATAAAGGATCATGCTAAAGCTTCAACTGTGGTTCATAAGAGTTATACTAGAACACCTACACCCCCTGAGGAAATTAAAGTTGAACCTAGTATTGCTATGGTTAAAGATCTCTTGGTCGATAATATTGATGGGCATGTTATTTATTTCTATGATGAAGCTGCTAGAATTGCTAAACTTGGTATGAAAGATAAACATAGACATGTTGTTGGCATGCTTGTTGTTTCTGTTAAAATTGGAGATCATTGTTATCATCGCTTATGTGATGTGGGTGCTAGTGTGAGTGCAATTCCTTAAACTCTATATGAAGAAATTATGAATGATATTGCACCTGCTGAGATAGAAGATATTGATGTTACTATTAAGCTTGCCAATAGAGATACTATATCACCAATTGGGATTGTTAGAGATGTTGAAGTATTGTATGGAAAAACTAAATACTCTACTGATTTTCTTGTTTTTGGTTCCCCACAAGATAAATTTTGTCCCATTATATTTGGTAGACCTTTCTTGAATATTGTTTATGCTAAGATAGACTGCGAGAAAGATATTGTTACTATTGGTTTAGGGGATATGTCTCATGATTTTAAATTCTCTAAATTTCATAGACAACCCCATGATAAAGAATTGCCTAGTAAGGATGAAATTATTGGTCTTGCTTCTATTGCATGCCTCCAGCCGATCCTTTAGAACAATATTTGCTAGACCATGAAAATGATATGTTTACGAACGAAAGAAGGGAAATAGATGAAGTATTCTTTAATCAAGGGCCTATTTTGAAACTGAATTTGCTTGTTGAAATCCTTGGGGATCCTCCTCAACCCAAGGGTGATCCCGTGTTTGAGCTTAAACAATTACCTGATACTCTAAAATATGCTTATCTTGATGAAAAGAAGATATATCCTGTTATTATTAGTGCTAACCTTTCAGAGCAGTAAGAAAAGAAATTATTGAAAGCTCTGAAGAAGCAACGTGCCGCTATTGGATATACTCTTGATGATCTTAAGGGCATTAGTACCACTCTATGCCAGCACAAAATTAATTTGGAACATGATGCTAAACCAATTGTTGATCATCAACGACGGTTAAACCCTAAGATGAAGGAAGTGGTAAGAAATGAAATATTAAAGCTTATGGAGGTAGGTATATTTTATTCTATAGCTGATAGTCAATGGGTAAGTCTTTTTCATTGTGTCCTAACAAAGGAGGTATTACTGTTGTTCCTAATGATATGAATGAATTGATTCCATAAAGAATTGTTACAGGTTATATAATAGCAATTGATTTTTGCAAATTAAATAAAGCTACTAGAAAAGATCATTACCCTCTACCTTTTATTGATCAAATGCTAGAAAGATTATGCAAGCATACACATTTTTGCTTTCTAGATGGTTATTCTGGTTTCTCTCAAATACCCGTATCAAAAGATGATCAAGAGAAAACCACTTTCACTTGTCCTTTCAGTACCTTTGCTTATAGACATATGCCTTTTGGTTTATGCAATGCACCTTCTACCTTTCAAAGATGTATGACTGCTATATTCTCCGACTTTTGTGAAAAGATTGTTGAGGTATTCATGGATGATTTCTCCGTTTACGGAACTTCTTTTGATGATTGATTAAGCAACCTTGATAGAGTTTTGCAGAGATGTGAAGAAACTAATCTTTTCTTGAATTGGGAAAAGTGCCACTTTATGGTTAATGAAGGTATTGTCCTGGGGCATAAAATTTCTGAAAGAGGTATTGAAGTTGATAAAGCTAAAGTAGATGCTATTGAAAAGATGTTGTGTCCTAAAGATATCAAAGGTATAAGAAGTTTCCTTCATCATGCTGGTTTCTATAGGATGTTTATTAAAGACTTCTCTAAAATTTCTAGGCCTCTCACTAATATCTTACAAAAATATGTTCCTTTTGTTTTTGACGATGATTGTGTAGAAGCATTTGAAATACTTAAGAAAGCATTGGTTTTTCTACTCCTATTGTTCAGCCATTTGATTGAAATTTACCCTTTGAAATTATGTGTGATACTAGTGATTATGATGTTGGTGCTGTTCTAGGACAAAGAGTTGATAAGAAATTAAATGTTATTCATTATGCTAGCAAAACTCTAGACAGTGCCCAAAGAAATTACGCTACTACTGAGAAAGAGTTTTTAGCAGTTGTTTTTGCTTGTCATAAGTTCAGATCTTATATTTTTTTATTCCAAAGTAACTACTCACACTGATCATGCCACTATTAAATATCTTATCAAAAAGAAATATGCTAAACCTATACTTATTAGATGGGTTCTCCTGCTACAAGAATTTGATTTGCATATTATTGGTAGAAAGGGAGCTGAGAACCCTGTTGCGGACAACTTGTCTAGATTAGAAAATGTTCTTGATGACCCACTACCTATTGATGATTGCTTTCTTGATGAACAATTAGCTATCATAAATGCTTCTCGTAATACTCCATGGTATGCTGATTATGCTTATTATATTGTTACTAAATTTATACCACCTAGTTTCACATACCAGCAAAAGAAAAAAATCTATGATTTAAGACATTACTTTTGGGATGACCCACATCTTTATAAAAAAGGAGTAGATGGTGTTATTAGACGTTGTGTACCTGGGCATGAACAAGAACAGATCCTTCGCAAGTGCCACTCCGAGTCTTACGGAAGACACCACGCCGGAGATAGAACTGCACATAAGGTATTGCAATCTGGTTTTTATTGGCCTACTCTCTTCCAGGATGCTCGTAAGTTTGTCTTGTCTTATGATGAATGACACATCCATTTTGCATCATGCCTTTATATCGATATTTATTGCATTATTTGCTGTTATTACACATTATGTCACAATACTTATGCCTATTCTCTTTTATTTTACAAGGTTTATATGAAGAGGGAGAATGCCGGTAGCTGGGATTCTAGGCTGGAAAAGGAGAAAATAATAGAGACCTATTTTGCACAGCTCCAAAAGTCCTGAAACTTCATGAAAGTTATTTCCAGAATATATAAAAAATATTGAGTGAAGAAAGTTCCAGAGGGGGGCCGCACCCTGGCCACGAGAGTGGGGGCGCGCCCTACCCCCTGGGCGCGCCCCCTGCCTCGTGGGCCCCTTGGTGTCCCTCCGATGCCCATCTTCTGCTATATGAGGTCTTTCGTCGAGGAAAAAATGATAAGCAAGCTTTCGGGATGAAACTCCATCGCCACGAGGTGGAACCTTGGCGGAACCAATCTAGGGCTCCGACGGAGCTGTTCTGACGGGGAAACTTCCCTCCGGGAGGGGGAAATCATCACCATCGTCATCACCAACGATCCTCTCATCAGGAGGGGGTCAATCTCCATCAACATCTTCACCAGCACCATCTCATCTCAAACCCTAGTTCATCTCTTGTATCCAATTTGTATCCAAACCTCAGATTGGTACATGTGGGTTGCTAGTAGTGTTGATTACTCCTTGTAGTTGATGCTAGTTGGTTTACTTGGTGGAAGATCATATGTTCATGTCCATTATGCATATTATTACCCCTCTGATTATGAACATGAATATGCTTTATGAGTAGTTACGTTTGTTCCTGAGGACATGGGAGAAGTCTTGTTATTAGTAGTCATGTGAATTTGGTATTCGTTCGATATTTTGATGAGATGTATGTTGTCATCCCTCTAGTGGTGTCATGTGAACGTCGACTACATGACACTTCACCATTGTTTGGGCCTAGAGGGAGGCATTGGGAAGTAATAAGTAGATGATGGGTTGCTAGAGTGACAGAAGCTTAAACCCTAGTTTATGTGTTGCTTCGTAAGGGGCTGATTTGGATCCATATGTTTCATGCTATGGTTAGGTTTAGCTTAATACTTCTGTTGTAGTTGCGGATGCTTGCAATGGGGGTTAATCATAAGTGGGATGCTTATCCAAGTAAGGACAGCACCCAAGCACCGGTCCACCCACATATCAGATTATCAAAGTACCGAACGCGAATCATATGAACGTGATGAATACTAGCTTGACGATAATTCCCATGTGTCCTCGGGAGCGATTTCCTTCATATAAGAGTTCGTCCAGGCTTGTCCTTTGCTACAAAAAGGATTGGGCCATCTTGCTGCACATTATTTACTTTTATTACTTGCTACTCGTTACAAATTACCTTATCACAAAACTATCTGTTACCGATAATTTTAGTGCTTGCAGAGAATACCTTACTAAAAACTGCTTATCATTTCCTTCTGCTCCTCGTTGGGTTCGACACTCTTACTTATCGAAAAGCTACGATAGATACCCTACACTTGTGGGTCATCAAGACTCTTTTCTGGCGCTGTTGTTGGGGAGTGAAGCGACTTTGGTAGGTGGAATTTGGTAAGGAAAAATTTATATAGTGTGCTGAAATTTACTGTCACTTGTTACTATGGAACATAATCCTTTGAGGGGTCCTTTTGGGGTATCTTCGCCCCGACCAGTAGAGCAAAGAGTTGCTCCTCAACCTACTGAACCTACTGAAAATGTTTACTTTGAAATTCCTTCGGGTATGATAGAGAAACTGCTAGCTAATCCTTTTGCAGGAGATGGAACATTGCATCCCGATTCACACTTAATCTATGTGGATGAAGTTTATGGATTATTTAAGCTTGCAGGTATGCCCAATGATGTTATCAAGAAGAAGATCTTTCCTTTATCTTTGAAGGGAGATGCATTGACATGGTATAGGCTATGTGATGATATGGGATTATGAGACTATAAGCGATTGAAATTGGAATTTCACCATAAGTTTTATCCTATGCATCTTGTTCATCGTGATCATAATTATATATATATATATATATATATATATATAATTTTTGGCCCCGCGAAGGAGAAAGCATCGCTCAAGCTTGGGGGAGGCTTAAGTCAATGTTATATTCATGCCCCAATCATGATCTCTCAAGAGAAATGATTATTCAAAAAAATTATGCTCGGCTTTCTCTCAGTAATCGCTCCATGCTCGATACTTCTTGTATTGGATCTTTTATGATGAAGACTATTTAATTCAAATGGGATTTATTGGAAAGAATTAAATGCAACTCTGAAGATTGAGACCTCAACGAAGGTAAGGAGTCAGGTATAACACCTAAGTTTGATTGTGTTAAATCTTTTATGGATACCGATGCTTTCCGTGAATTTAGCACTGAATATGGACTTGACTCTAAGATAGTAGCTTTTTTATGTGAATCCTTTGCTACTCATGTTGATCTCCCTAAGGATAAGTGGTTTAAATATAATCCTCCCGTTGAAGTAAAAGTAGTTGCACCTATTAAGGTTGAAGAAAAGACTATCACTTATAATGATCCTATTGTTCCTACTGGTTATGTTGAGAAACCACCTTTCCCTGTTAGAATAAAGGATCATGCTAAAGTTTAAACTGTAGTCAACAAAAGTAATATAAGGACACACAAACCCCCTGAGCAAGTTAAAGTTGAACATAATATTGCTATGGTTAAAGATCTCTTGGACGATAATATTGATGGGCATGTTATTTACTTCTGTGATGAGACTGCTAGAATTGCTAGACCTGATACTAAAAATAAACATAGACCTATTGTAGGCATGCCTATTATTTCTGTTAAAATAGGAGATCATTGCTATCATGGCTTATGTGATATGGGTGCTAGTGCAAGTGCAATACCTCATTCCTTATACAAAGAAATTATGCATGATATTGCACCTGCTGAGATAGAAGATATCGATGTTACCATTAAGCTTGCCAATAGAGATACTATTTCACCAATTGGGATTGTTAGACATGTTGAAGTTGAAGGAAATATGCCCTAGAGGCAATAATAAAGTTATTATTTATTACCTTATATCATGATAAATGTTTATTATTCATGCTAGAATTGTATTAATCGGAAACGTAATACATGTGTGAATACATAGACAAACAGTATGTCACTAGTATGCCTCTACTTGACTAGCTCGTTGAATCAAAGATGGTTAAGTTTCCTAGCCATAGACATGAGTTGCCATTTTATTAACGGGGTCACATCATTAGAGAATGATGTGATTGACTTGACCCATTCCGTTAGCATAGCACTTGATCGTTTAGTTTGTTGCTATTGCTTTCTTCATGACTTATACATGTTCCTATGACTATGAGATTATGCAACTCCCGTTTACCGAAGGAACATTTTGTGTGCTACCAAATGTCACAACGTAACTGGCTGATTATAAAGGTGCTCTACAGGTGTCTCCGAAGGTACTTGTTGGGTTGGCGTATTTCGAGATTAGGATTTGTCACTCTGATTGTCGAAGAGGTATCTCTGGGCCCACTCGGTAATGCACATCACTATAAGCCTTGCAAGCATTGCAACTAATGAGTTAGTTGCGGGATGATGTGTTACGGAACGAGTAAAGAGACTTGCCAGTAACGAGATTGAACTAGGTATTGAGATACCGATGATCGAATCTCGGGCAAGTAACATACCAATGACAAAGGGAACAACGTATGTTGTTATGCGGTTTGACCGATAAAGATCTTCGTAGAATATGTGGGAGCCAATATGAGCATCCAGGTTCCGCTATTGGTTATTGACCGGAGACGTGTCTCGATCATGTCTACATAGTTCTCGAACCCGTAGGGTCCGCACGCTTAATGTTCGTTGATGATATAGTATTTATGAGTTATGTATGTTGGTAACCGAATGTTGTTCGGAGTTCCAGATAAGATCACGGACATGATGAGGAACTCCGGAATGGTCCGGAGATAAAGTTTGATATATGGGATAATAGTGTTTGGTCTCCAGAAGGGTTCCGGAATTCACCGAAAGGGGTTTCGGATGTTTCCCGAAATGTTTGGGTACGAGAACACTTTATTTGGGCCAAAGGGGAAAGCCCACAAGGTTTTTGGAAAGCGCAAAAGGAAGTTTTGCAGAGTCAAGGGGCCAGACGCCAGGGTCCCTGGCATCTGGGTCTAGACGACGGGAACCCTGGTGTCTGGCCCTGGAGTCCGAGAAGGACTCTTGCCTTTCGGGTGAAACCGACTTTGTGGAGGCTTTTACTCCAAGTTTCGACCCCAAGTCTCAACATATAAATAGAGGGGTAGGGCTAGCACCCAAGACACATCAAGAAACACCAAGCCATGTGCCGGCAACCCAGTCCCCTTTAGTTTATCCTCCGTCATAGTTTTCGTAGTGCTTAGGTGAAGCCCTGCGGAGATTGTTCTTCACCAACACCGTCACCACGCCGTCGTGCTGCCGGAACTCATCTACTACTTCGTCTATCTTGCTGGATCGAGAAGGCGAGGACGTCATTGAGCTAAACGTGTGCTGAATGTGGAGGTGCCGTATGTTCGGTACTTGATCGGGACGGATCATGAAGGTGTACGACTACATCAACCGCGTTGATAAACGCTTCTGCTTACGGTCTACGGGGGTACGTAGACAACACTCTCCCCTCTCGTTGCTATGCATCACCATGATCCTTGCGTGTGTGTAGGATTTTTTTTGAAATTACTATGTTCCCCAACAGTGGTATCCGAGCCAGGTTTTATGCGTAGATGTTATATCCATGAGTAGAACACAAGTGAGTTGTGGGCGATACAAGTCATACTGCTTACCAGCATGTCACACTTTGGTTCGGCGGTATTGTTGGATGAAGCGGCCCGGTGATACGTCTCCAACGTATCTATAATTTTTTATTGTTCCATGCTATATTATCTTCTGTTTTGGACATTATTGGGCTTTATTATTCACTTTTGTATTATTTTTGGGACTAACCTATTAACCGGAGGCCCAACCCAGAATTGTTGTTTTTTTGCCTATTTCAGAGTTTCGCAGAAAAAGAATATCAAACGGAGTCCAAACGGAATGAAACCTTCGGGAACGTGATTTTCGGAACGAACATGATCCAGGAGACTTGGACCCTACGTCAAGCAACCAACAGGGAAGCCACGAGGTAGGGGGCGCGCCTACCCCCCCCCCCCAGGCGCGCCCTCCACCCTCATGGGCCCCCTGTTGCTCCACCGACGTACTTCTTCCTCCTATATATACCTACATAGCCCCAGACGATCAGAGACAGAGCCAAAACCCTAATTCCACTGCCGTAACTTTCTGTATCCACGAGATCCCATCTTGGGGCCTTTTTCGGAGCTCCGCCGGAGGGGGCATCGATCACGAAGGGCTTCTACATCAACACCATAGCCTCTTTGATGAAGTGTGAGTAGTTTACCTCAGACCTTCGGGTCCATAGTTATTAGCTAGATGGATTCTTCTCTCTTTTTGGATCTCAATACAATGTTCTCCCCCTCTCTCGTGGATATCTATTCGATGTAATCTTCTTTTGCGGTGTGTTTGTTGAGACCGATGAATTGTGGGTTTATGATCAAGTTTATCTATGAACAATATTTGAATCTTCTGAATTCTTTTATGTATGATTGGTTATCTTTGCAAGTCTCTTCGAATTATCAGTTTGGTTTGGCCTACTAGATTGATCTTTCTTGCAATGGGAGAAGTGCTTAGCTTTGGGTTCAATCTTGCGGTGTCTTTTCCCAGTGACAGTAAGGGCAGCAAGGCACGTATTGTATTGTTGCCATCGAGGATAACAAGATGGTTTTTTTATCATATTGCATGAATTTATCCCTCTATATCATGTCATCTTGCTTAAAGCGTTACTCTGTTCTTATGAACTTAATACTCTAGATGCATGCTGGATAGCGGTCGATGTGTATAATAATAGTAGTAGATGCAGGCAGGAGTCGGTCTACTTGTCTCGAACGTGATGCCTATATACATGATCATACCTAGATATTCTCATAACTATGCTCAATTCTGTCAATTGCTCAACAGTAATTTATTCACCCACCATAAAATACATATGCTCTTAAGAGAAGCCACTAGTGAAACCTAAGCCCCGGGTCTATAATCCATCATATTAATCTTCCAACACTTAGTTATTTTCATTGCATTTTATTTTATTTTGCATCTTTATCATAAAAATACCAAAAATATTATATTATCATATCTATCAGATCTCACTCTCGTAAGTGACCGTGTAGGGATTGGCAACCCCTCATCGCGTTGGTTGCGAGGATTTATTTGTTTTGTGTAGGTGCGAGGGACTCGTGCGTAGCCTCCTACTGGATTGATACCTTGGTTCTCAAAAACTAAGGGAAATACTTATGCTACTTTGCTGCATCACCCTTTCCTCTTCAAGGGAAAACCAACGCAAGTGCTCAAGAGGTAGCAAGAAGGATTTCTGGCGCCGTTGCCGGGGAGGTTCGCGCAAGACAAGTCAAGATTTGACTCCCGACAATGGCCATTTCTGGCACCGTTGCCAGGGAGGTCTACACAAAAGTCAAAATACCAATTATCCATCACAACCCTTATCTCTGCACTACATTATTTGCCATTTGCCTCTCGTTTTCCTCTCCCCCACTTCACCCTTGCAGTTTTATTTGCCCTCTCTCTCTCTCTCTCTATCCTCCCTCTCTTTCTCTATTTGCCTCTTTTTTGCCCATTCCTTGTTTGATTGTGTGTTGGATTGCTTGCTTGTCACGATGGCTCAAGATAACACTAAATTGTGTGACTTTACCAATACCAACAACAATGATTTTATTAGCACTCTGATTGCTCCTCTTATCGATGTTGAATCTTGTGAAATTAATGCTGCCTTGCTGAATCTTGCCATGAAAGATCCGTTTTCCGGCCTTCCTAGTGAAGATGCCGCTACCCATCTAAATAGCTTCGTTGATTTGTGTGATATGCAAAAGAAGAAAGATGTGGACAAGGATATTGTTAAATTGAAGCTATTTCCTTTTTCACTTAGAGATCGTGCTAAAGGTTGGTTTTCGTCTTTGCCTAAAAATAGTATTGATTATTGGAATAAGTGCAAAGATGATTTTATCTCTAAGTATTTTCCTCCCGCTAAGATCATCTCTCTTAGAAATGATATTATGAATTTTAAGAAACTTGATCATGAACATGTTGCACAAGCTTGGGAGAGGATGAAATTAATGATACGTAATTGCCCAACACATGGTTTGAATTTGTGGATGATTATACAAATTTTTTTGCCGGATTGAATTTTGCTTCTAGAAATCTTTTAGATTAGGCCGCGGGAGGCACTTTTATGTAAATCACTTTAGGAGAAGCTACTAAACTCCTAGATAATATTATGGTTAATTATTCTCAATGGCACACTGAAAGATCTACTAATAAGAAAGTGCATGCGATAGAAGAAATTAATGTTTTGAGTGGAACATTGGATGAACTTATGAAATTATTTGCTACTAAGAGTGTTTCTTATGATCCTAATGATATGCCTTTGTCTACTTTGATTGAGAATAATAATGAATCTATGGATGTGAATTTTGTTGGTAGGAATAATTTTGGTAACAACGTGTATAGAAGAAACTTTAATCCTAGTCCTTATCCTAGTAATTCCTCTAATAATTATGGTAATTCCTACAACAATTCTTATGGAAATTTTAATAAGATGCCCTTGGAATTTGAGACTAGTGTTAAGGAATTTATGAATTCACAAAAGAATTTCAATGCTTTGCATGAAGAGAAATTGCTTAAAGTTGATGATTTGGCTAGGAACGTTGATAGAATTTCTCTTGATGTCGATTCTTTAAAACTTAGATCTATTCCTCCTAAGCATGATATCAATGAGTCTCTCAAAGCCATGAGAATTTCCATTGATGAGTGCAAAGAAAGATTCCTTTATAAGAGCGTGTTCTTCTAGTTTCCATGATAATAAAGATGAAGATCTAAAAGTTATTGATGTGTCCCCTATTAAATATTTGTTTTGCAATATGAATCTTGATAATGATGGGACTGAATATGATCCACCTTTACCTAGAAGGCATTCCAAAAATTTAGAGTTTTTAGATCTTGATGCTAAATTTGATAAAAGTGGGATTGAAGAGATCAAAACTCTAGATGTTAATGAACCTACTATTTTGGATTTCAAGGAATTTAATTATGGTAGCTGCTATTTTATAGATTGTATTTCCTTGTTGCAATCCATGCTAACTTCTCCCCATGTTTATAGGCAAAATAAAGCTTTTACCAAACATAACGTTGATGCTTTGATGCAATCTTATGAAGAAAAACTTGAGTTGGAAGTTTCTATCCCTAGAAAACTTTATGATGGGTGGGAACCAACTATTAAAATTAAAACTAAATATCATGAATGATATGATTTATGTGATTTGGGTGCTAGTGTTTCCACGATTCCAAAGAGTTTGTGTGATTTGTTAGGTTTCCGCGATTTTGATGATTGCTCTTTAAACTTGCACCTTGCGGATTCCACTATTAAGAAACCTATGGGAAGAATTAATGATGTTCTTATTGTTGCAAATAGGAACTATGTTCCCATAGATTTTATTGTTCTTGACATAGATTGCAATCCTTCATGTCCTATTATTCTTGGTAGACCTTTCCTTAGAACGATTGGTGCAATTATTGATATGAAGGAAGGAAATATTAGATTCCAATTTCCGTTAAGGAAAGGTATGGAACACTTTCCTAGAAAGAAAATTAAATTACCTTATGAATCTATTATGAGAGCCACTTATGGATTGCCTACCAAAGATGGCAATACCTAGATCTATCCTTGCTTTTTATGCCTAGCTAGGGGCGTTAAACGATAGCGCTTGTTGGGAGGCAACCCAATTTTACTTTTAATCCTTGTTTTTTGCTCATGTTTAGTAATAAATAATTTATCTAGCCTATATTTTGGTTGTGTTTTTTCTGTTTAATTAGTTTTTGTGCCAAGTAGAACCGTTGGGAAGACTTGGGGAAAGTCTTGTTAATCTTGCTGTAAAAAACAGAAACTTTAGCAGTCACGAGAACTGCTGCCATTTTTATTAGGAAAGTGATATTTAGTTAATTCCTTTTGAAGATTATTAATAGATAAATTACTCACGTTCAGAAATTTATTTTAGAATTTTTGGGGTTCCATATCTTGCGCTAGCTACAGGTTACTACAAACTGTTCTATTTTTGACAGATTCTGTTTTTCGTGTGTTGTTTGCTTATTTTGATGAATCTATGGCTAGTAAAATAGTTTATAAACCATAGAGAAGTTGGAATACAGTAGTTTTAACACCAATATAAATAAATAATGAGTTCATTACAGTACCTTGAAGTGGTGTTTTGTTTTCTTTCGCTAACGGAGCTCACGAGATTTTGTACTTTAAGTTTTGTGCTGTGAAGTTTTCAAGTTTTGGGTAAGGATTTGATGGATTATGGAACAAGGAGTGGAAAGAGCCTAAGCTTGGGGATGCCCATGGAACCCCCAAGATAATCTAAGGACACCAAAAAGCCAAGCTTGGGGATGCCCCAGAAGGCATCCCCTCTTTCGTCTACTTCCAACGGCAACTTTACTTGGAGCTATATTTTTATTCACCACATGATATGTGTTTTGCTTGGAGCGCCTTGTATGATTTGAGTCTTTGCTTTTTGGTTTACCACAATCATCTTTGCTGTACACACCTTTTGAGGGAGACACACACATGATTCAGAAATTATTAGAATACTCTATGTGCTTCACTTATATCTTTTGAGTTAGTTTTGCTCTAGTACTTCACTTATATCTTTTAGAGCACGGTGGTGGATTTGTTTTATAGAAACTATTGATCTCTCATGATTCACTTAGATTATTTTGAGAGTCTTAAATAGCATGGTAATTTGCTTAAATAATCCTAATATGCTAGGTATTCAAGATTAGTGAAAACTTTCTTATGAGTGTTATGAATACTAAGAGAACTTTGATGCTTGATGATTGTTTTGAGATATGGAGGTAGTGATATTAAAAGTTGTGCTAGTTGAGTAGTTGTGAATTTGAGAAATACTTGTGTTGAAGTTTGCAAGTCCCGTAGCATGCACGTATGTTAAACGGTATGTAACAAATTTGAAACATGAGGTGTTCTTTGATTGTCCTCCTTATGAGTGGCGGTCGGGGACGAGCGGTGGTCTTTTCCTACCAATCTATCCCCCTAGGAGCATGCGCGTAGTGCTTGGTTTTTGATGACTTGTAGATTTTTGCAATAAGTGTGTGAGTTCTTTATGACTAATGTTGAGTCCATGGATTATACACACTCTCACCCTTCCATCATTGCTAGCCTCTTCGGTACTGTGCATTGCCCTTTCTCACATTGAGAGTTGGTGCAAACTTCGCCGGTGCATCCAAACCCCATGATATGATATGCTCTTTCACACATAAACCTCCTTATATCTTCCTCAAAACAGCCACCATACCTACCTATTATGGCATTTCCATAGCCATTCCGAGATATATTGCCATGCAACTTTCCACCATCCCGTTTATCATGACGCGTTCATCATTGTCATATTGTTTAGCATGATCATGTAGTTGACATAGTATTTGTGGCAAATCCACCGTTCATAATTATTTCATACATGTCACTCTTGGTTCATTGCATATCTTGGTACACCGCCGGAGGCATTCATATAGAGTCATACCTTGTTCTAGTATCGATTTGTAATCATTGAGTTGTAAATAAATAGAAGTGCGAAGATCATCATTTAATAGAGCATTGTCCCAAAAAAAGAGAAAGGACAAATAGAAAAAGAGAAAGGCCAAATAAAAAAGGCCCCAAAAAGGGAGAAATGAAAAGGGACAATGCTACTATCCTTTTTTCCACACTTGTGCTTCAAAGTAGCACCATGATCTTCATGATAGAGAGTCTCTTGTTTTGTCACTTTCATATACTAGTGGGAATTTTTCATTATAGAACTTGGCTTGTATATTCCAACAATGGGCCTCCTCAAGTGCCCTAGGTCTTCGTGAGCAAGCAAGTTGGATGCACACCGACTAGTTTCTTTTGTTGAGCTTTCATGCATTTATAGCTCTAGTGCATCCGTTGGATGGCAATCCCTACTCCTTGCATTAACATCAATCGATGAGCATCTCCATAGCTCATTGATTAGCCTCATTGATGTGAGACTTTCTCCTTTTTTGTCTTCTCCACATAACCCCCATCATTATACTCTATTCCACCCATAGTGCTATATCCATGGCTCACGCTCATGTATTGTGTGAAGGTTTATAAAGTTTGAGATTACTAAAGTATGAAATAATTGCTTGCCATGTCACCGGGGTTGTGCATGATGAGAGCATTCTTGTGTGATGAAGATGGAGCATGACTAAACTATATAATTTTGTAGGGATGAACTTTCTTTGGCCATGTTATTTTGAGAAGACATAATTGCTTAGTTAGTATGCTTGAAGTATTATTATTTCTATGTCAATATTAAACTTTTATCTTGAATCTTTTGGATCTGAATATTCATGCCACAATTAAGAAGAATTACATTGAAATTATGCCTAGTAGCATTCCACATCAAAAATTCTATTTTTATCATTTACCTACTCGAGGACGAGCAGGAATTAAGCTTGGGGATGCTTGATACGTCTCCAACGTATCTATAATTTTTGATTGCTCCATGCTATATTATCTTCTGTTTTGGAAATTATTGGGCTTTATTATTCACTTTTATATTATTTTTGGGACTAACCTATTAACCGGAGGCCCAGCCTAGAATTGCTATTTTTTGCCTATTTCAGAGTTTCGCAGAAAAAGAATATCAAACGGAGTCCAAACGGAATGAAACCTTCGGGAATGTGATTTTCGTAACGAACATGATCCAGGAGACTTGGACCCTACGTCAAGCAACCAACGGGGAAGCCACAAGGTAGGGGGCGCGCCTACCCCCCCCCCCCCCAGGCGCGCCCTCCACCCTCATGGGCCCCCTGTTGCTCCACCGACGTACTTCTTCCTCCTATATATACCTACGTAGCCCCAGACGATCAGAGACAGAGCCAAAACCCTAATTCCACTGCCGTAACTTTCTGTATCCACGAGATCCCATCTTGGGGCCTTTTCCGGAGCTCCGCCGGAGGGGGCATCGATCACGGAGGGCTTCTACATCAACACCATAGCCTCTTCGATGAAGTGTGAGTAGTTTACCTCAGACCTTCGGGTCCATAGTTATTAGCTAGATGGATTCTTCTCTCTTTTTGGATCTCAATACAATGTTCTCCCCCTCTCTCGTGGATATCTATTCGATGTAATCTTCTTTTGCGGTGTGTTTGTTGAGACCGATGAATTGTGGGTTTATGATCAAGTTTATCTATGAACAATATTTGAATCTTCTGAATTCTTTTATGTATGATTGGTTATCTTTGCAAGTCTCTTCGAATTATCAGTTTGGTTTGGCCTACTAGATTGATCTTTCTTGCAATGGGAGAAGTGCTTAGCTTTGGGTTCAATCTTGCGGTGTCTTTTCCCAGTGACAGTAAGGGCGGCAAGGCACGTATTGTATTGTTGCCATCAAGGATAACAAGATGGTTTTTTTATCATATTGCATGAATTTATCCCTCTATATCATGTCATCTTGCTTAAAGCGTTACTCTGTTCTTATGAACTTAATACTCTAGATGCATGCTGGATAGCGGTCGATGTGTAGAATAATAGTAGTAGATGCAGGCAGGAGTCGGTCTACTTGTCTCGAACGTGATGCCTATATACATGATCATACCTAGATATTCTCATAACTATGCTCAATTCTGTCAATTGCTCAACAGTAATTTATTCACCCACCGTAAAATACATATGCTCTTAAGAGAAGCCACTAGTGAAACCTAAGCCCCGGGTCTATATTCCATCATATTAATCTTCCAACACTTAGTTATTTTCATTGCCTTTTATTTTACTTTGCATCTTTATCATAAAAATACCAAAAATATTATCTTATCATATCTATCAGATCTCACTCTCGTAAGTGACCGTGTAGGGATTGACAACCCCTTATCGCGTTGGTTGCGAGGATTTATTTGTTTTGTGTAGGTGCGAGGGACTTGCACGTAGCCTCCTACTGGATTGATACCTTGGTTCTCAAAAACTGAGGAAAATACTTACGCTACTTTGCTGCATCACCCTTTCCTCTTCAAGGGAAAACCAACACAAGTGCTCAAGAGGTAGCACCCGGACCGACATTACGCGTACGCTTATGTGAGACATGTTCTATCGACGTGCTTTGCACATAGGTGGCTGGCGGGTGTCAGTTTCTCCAACTTTAGTTGAACCGAGTGTGGCTACGCCCGGTCCTTGAGAAGGTGTAACATCCCAAAATTTCATTTTGTATTGTTATACATAGGTCATTCATGCATATCATATTTTATTGCATTTTCGTTCCGCAATCCTTGAGATCCTAAGCAACTCAAGGACCCTAGAAGAGAGTTGGGGATTTCCCGGTTTTCATATTTGATTTTTATCAAATAATGAAATGAGGATTTTTGATTTTAATTATTTTTCTCTCAGAAAAATATTTCATATTAAAATATATGAGAGGAGATAACATGACTTCTCCAAAATAATTGAAATATTGGAGGAAAAATATTAAAATCATTTATTGATTTTATTTGGATTTTATTTGCATTAAAAAATTGCATGTTTTCAAAATTGCATTTTAGGGCCAAGAAAATGTTCATCTCGTTCTAAATATTTTATTTAGACGGTGAAAATTTATTTTGACATTTTTAGATTTTTATTTTATTTTCTAGGATTTATTTTCTGTTCGGCGGAATTATTTAAAAAAAACTTTCAGTGCCCGACCGGGCCGAAGCCCAGCCGAGCCAGGCCGGCCCAACCCCGCGCCACCGCCTTCCCCGTCCCGCGCCACCGCCGGACTCGGAAGAGTCCGAGCCGCCGCCGCCGCCGCGACCCCCTCCCCAAGTCGTAGCCGCCGCCTCGCCCCCTTTAAAAACCCACCCCGGGGCCCCCCCTGGAGCCCCAAGTCACTGCCGCCACAGCCCTCGCTAGCCCCGCCGCCGCAGCCCGCGCCGCCGCCTGCCGCCGCCCGCGTTGCAGCTGCCCCGCGCCACCGAGCCGCCTCGCCGCCCTGCAAGCCCGCCGCCCAAGCCCCGCCTCGCCGGAGCTTCCTCCCCGGAGAGGTAACGCGCCGATCCGCCGCCGCGGGTTTTTTTAAAATCGATTCGGTTTTTTTAAAAAAAAAACCTAGTTCATTTTTAGATCGGTTCGCCGGTTTTTCCCGGTTCTGCTACTTAGCGGACGTTCGTCCGTATGTTCGTTTTAACGAACGGTTTTTGCCTGTTAGTTACAGATAACGAACGCTCGTTCGTTATTCTGTTCGTTAGTTTTCTTTTTATCGGATTTTTTCCATGATTATTCTCGATCGTGATTTCTGATCCGATTTTCGTTTTAGTTTATCTTTTCGCTCGTTTATCGGAATCAGGTGATTCAAGCGCCTAGATCTTCGTCTCGAGACCCGCTTTTTGTTTAACCAACTTAAACAAGATTTTGGTACTATAAAATTTGACTTTAGTTCAGATTAGTAAACGGATCTTGTTTCTTTCACCGTTTGAGTTTCGTTGCTCCATTTGATTTGATTCTTTTTGCAAACCGGAGTTCTTAAGTTGAACTTTCTAGTCAATCTCTCTTATTTGAGTTCTGCCCGTGCATCTCTGCTTGTTGCTTATGTATGCTATTGTTTGTTTGTGATAGAATTCCCGGAGTGCGAAGCGTGCTACTACAAGTCCTTAGGTTTCGTGGATCGTTAGCAAGGCAAGTAACACACTGATCATACTCTTTCCATACCCAGTTTTTATGCATTAGAATCAATCCTCAAACATTGCATGAATAGGATGTCATTAACTTGTGGGTTGGGAAGTAGTTGTTGAGGTAGAACCTATTGCCCTGTTATATCAAACCCTTGGGAGTTACTTCTACGCGTTGCTTATATTGCTATGCTATGCTCGTAGACGTGGTTTGGGTTTGAGTGAAATCCATGACAGATGTGAGATTGTTAATTAATGGTTCAACTTAAGGTGGCAACTTAAATACACATCTGGGTGGATTGAGGCACCTGGAGTACCCAGTGTTGCCTGTATTTTTGGAAATCCCGGGGTTCCGTGTGATTTTCCTATGGACCGCCACCCAGGCTCAAAGGGAACTGAGATTATTCATGCTAGAAACTTCCATGTGCAGCCACAAGCTATTATGGGCTCTAGCATAGTTAAGTAAGTTACGTGAAGCTCTTGAAGAGGCGGATCAGCAGGTAGAGGGTTGTAGGTTTGGTATGGTCCGCCCGGAGTAGAGAGTTAATGTTTCTGAAAGACTGTGTCTCGGTCATCCGTTTCTCAAACACCATGTAGTGCAAGAAATCCAACGGAGGCAATCGAGTCCTGTGGGGAAAAGTGCGCAAACCTCTGCAGAGTGTACAATCTAATCATGGTTAGCCGTGTCCCCGGTTATGGACAATCTTGAGTATCTAGTACATGGAGTATCTTAAGTATCTCATCACTCTTAATTAATATTGTTGGGTTGTTAATTACTTTAATTGGGATTGAGTTGGAGGAACCTTCTCAATGATGTTTCAACCACCATGATAGTTAAAATTAAAATCTATTCCTTTGTTGTAGGAAAAAATTGGCTTTTCGCAAAAACTATAACCATAGAGCTTTCCAACATCCAGATATGCATGTAGTGATAGCATTATTATGTTCTTGCTCTACTGTGTTAAATTGCCAGCATATTCCATGTGCTGACCCATTTTCGGGCTGCAACGTATTATCTTGCAGACTTTTCAGACGAGAAGTAATGTTCGTTAGGTCGTTGTCGTGCAGCTCAGCTATGCCGTTGGAGTTGATGGACTCACTTTATCTTCCAAGCGTTCTGCTGTTATCGTATTAGATGGTCTTAAGCCATATTATTGTAATAAGTTCTCTTTTGAGACATTCGATGTAATAAGTGTGTGATTGCTACTCTATTATAAATCCTTCGAGTACTGTGTGTGTCAGCATTACCGATCCAGGGATGACACTGAAGCATAGAGACTTGACCGTTTGAGGTCGGGTCGCTACAAGATGGTATCAAAGCACACGCTGAGTGTAGGACACGACCACTAAGATAAAAACCCTAGGTCACTCTTCTCTACTCATCTTTGACTCCTCTCCATTTTTTACTCCTTAGGATGGCGGAGATGAAGAACAAGTTTGCACAGCCGGATGAAGACACACCTTTTGGACGCCATTTGAAGGAAGTCACTAGGTACTTGAACATTGGAATACCAAGCTTCACTGGGACGTACAACGCCACCTTACCAGAAGAGGAGCGTTGGATGATTCAAGTACAAGTTCCAGGAAGGACATTCTCGCCAACCTCAAAACCCATAGAATTTTCTTTCGAAGCACCCACCTGGAGTCTAGGCAAGAGCATGGCAGCCCACATTACCATGGGACGCATTGGAGAAGTCTACAACAATGATCTTAAGGACACTATCTACCAGATTTGTGGGCGCCGAGATGAGCAATGGGAAGTGATCAGCACCAAGAAGGATAGATCCATTGCAGCTTTCATCCAGGAGCTAAACCAGCACATTCGACGTCAGGAGAACCAGATGTGCGTAGACATGATGGACTTGAAGAAGGCGAAGACTAGGATCATCAAACTGGAGGAAGAACTCAAGTTTACAAGCGATGGATATGAGGAGGAAATCAAGACGCTACTGGAGAAGAATGACGACCTGGTTAAGAAGATCGGAGTATTCATGGGAGGTCCAGCACCGAGAGGAGAAGCTGACGATTCCACTTGCCCGGACAACTACATTATCATCGACGACACCGACTCCGACCCTAGTGATGATGACTTTGAAGACGAAGCTGGAGCAGATATCATGGAGTCTTCCACCGATCAAAATTTCTAGATGACCACCACATATTAGTAGTATTTCCCCATGTATTTAGTAGTAGCTGAGCACTTTTGCGATAGTTCTAGACCGCTTGTATGCCCTTGCTTGATTGATTGAGTGAAATGATTGTGTTTGTCTCATGTGCATATGGGTAGTGCTTTCTCATTAGACCCCTTTTCTATTCTGATCTCTTCCATCTAAACCCATCAGATGCCTCCGAGACGTGACACTGGTTTTGCCTTCCGCCGGAGCTCACCCAGTTGATCCAGCAGCAGAACACCTTGATGCAATTGCTAGTTCAGAACCAGGGCAACAACAACAACCCGCTGCTAGTTGACAACCTAGCCCGTTTTCTAAGGTTACAGCCGCCGGTGTTTTCTAGTAGCACCGAGCCTATAGTTGCTGATGATTGGCTACGCCGTATTGGAAGGGAGTTGACCACTGTAGGTTGCACAGATGCAGAGAAGGTGCACTTTGCCGCGCATCAATTGGATGGACCAGCAGCCTCATGGTGGGAGAATTACACGACCACTTTCCCCATAGCCAACGTCACTTGGGACCAGTTTCAGCAAGCTTTCCGCACAGCCCATGTCTCAACTGGAGCTATGAATATGAAGAAGCGCGAGTTTCGCAACTTACGCCAGGGGAACCGTACTGTGCTCAGTACGTGGATGAGTTTAGCAAGTTATCTCGCTATGCCCCTGACGATGTGGCCACAGATGCCGCGAAGCGGGAAAAGTTTATGGAAGGGCTGAATGTTGAGATGAGCATGCAGTTGATGGTAGCAATCTTCAACAATTACCAGGAGTTGGTAGATAAGGCTCTTATGATTGAAGGGAAGCAGCGGCAGATTGAGAGCTGTAAGAGGAAGTATGGATAAGGGAGGTATAGCTCAGGAGCTCAGTAGAAGCCTCGCCTAACCCCGAACTCGGGAGGACTTGTTCATAACCATGGAGGTCATAACCACACCGGAGGAGGATCGCATAACCACAATGGTTCTAAGAATGGAAACGGAAATGGGAGCGCTGGGAAGAAGCCCAATCCATTCAACAAAGGACAAGTGAACCACGTTAACGTGGAGGAGGTTGAAGAGCAGCCAGACGCGGTTATAGGTAAGTTTTTGGGTTAAGTCATTTACCGCTCTTGTTCTTTTCGATACTGGTGCATCCCATTCATACATATCAAGGGGATTCGTGGATAAGTTTAGACTACCAACCCAAACCCTTAGGACCCCTCTTTTAGTGAGTTCACCTGGAGCAGAGTATATGGTTAGTGTGACCAGATACCCCTAACCATTGGCACACATGTTTTTCCATCCGACCTAATTATCTTGGAGTCACAAGGATTGGATGCGATATTAGGCATGGACT
The DNA here is from genome assembly GCF_018294505.1 of Triticum aestivum. Taxonomy (NCBI): domain Eukaryota; kingdom Viridiplantae; phylum Streptophyta; class Magnoliopsida; order Poales; family Poaceae; genus Triticum; species Triticum aestivum. The sequence continues at coordinate 570,742,273 of NC_057797.1, forward strand.
GGATGTCAAAGTATGGAGGAAGCATTGACTGTGCTAGTAAGTCGATTTATCTCACCACCCCGGAGGGAAAAAGGATTAAGTATGTATCTAGGCATGTGCCCAGAAGGAGCCAAGTGAATACCCTCACGATAGTTGTTCAGGAGGAAGTGCATGTAGTGAAGGATTACCCGGATGTTTTTCCAGAGGAGTTACCAGGCATGCCACCGGATAGAGACATCGAGTTTTTGATAGAGCTATTGCCAGGTACCGGGCCAATATCCAAGAGACCCTATCGGATGCTCGCGAATGATCTGGAGGAGATTAAGACACAGATCAAGGAGTTATTGGATAAAGGTTACATTCGAAGGAGTTCATCACCTTGGGGAGCCCTAGTGCTTTTGGTTGAGAAGAAGGATAAATCCCTAAGAATGGTTGTTGATTATCGGGCCTTGAATGAAGTGACGATTAAGAACAAGTACCCACTACCGATGGTTAATGATCTGTTTGATCAGCTGCAAGGAGCTAAGGTGTTTTCGAAGATCGATTTGCGATCGGGATACCACCAGTTGAAGATTCGAGAGAAAGATATACCAAATACAACATTCACCACGCGGTACGGATTGTACGAGTATACGGTCATGTCGTTTGGACTGACTAACGCTCCTGCCTATTTCATGAGCATGATGAACAAAGTATTCATGGAATATTTGGACAAGTTTGTTGTCGTGTTTATTGATGATATAATGGTATATTCGAAGAATGAAGAGGAGCACAAGGAGCATTTGCGATTAGTTCTCAAGAAACTCAGGGAACACCAGTTGTATGCCAAGTTCAGCAAATGCGAGTTTTGGTTGAAGGAAGTCAGATTCCTTGGACATGTTATATCAGGAGAAGGTATAGCAGTAGACCCCAGCAAGGTTCAGTCAGTCACTAAATGGTTGGCACCCACTTCAGTTAGCGAGATCCGCAGTTTTCTTGGACTCGCAGGATACTATCGGAGATTCATTGAGAATTTTTCCAAGATTGCGAAGCCAATGACTGAATTATTGAAGAAGAATACTAAGTTTAAATGGACGGAAGACTGCGAGGCAAGTTTCCAGGAGTTGAAGAAACGTTTGGCTACAGCCCCAGTGCTGACCCTGCCAGATATATGTAAGGAATTCCAAGTGTATTGTGATGCCTCTCGCTTAGGACTTGGAAGTGTGCTTATGCAGAATAGAAGAGTTGTTTCGTATGCCTCGCGACAACTAAAACCTCACGAGTTGAATTATGCCACACATGATTTGGAGCTAGCAGCCGTAGTGCATGCATTGAAGACTTGGAGGCATTACCTTATTGGAAATCATTGTGATGTGTACACGGATCATAAGAGTTTGAAGTACATCTTCACACAGAAGGAGCTGAACCTTAGGCAGAGGAGATGGTTCGAGCTTATAAAGGATTATGACATGAAGCTACACTATCATCCAGGTAAGGCCAACGTCGTAGCAGACGCTTTGAGCCAGAAGAGTTATGCTAACATCCTAGCAAGTACGGGATTACCGAAGGAGTTGGCAGAGGATATCATGGAACTTTGATTAGAGATTGTTCCTAGAGGTTTTGTTGCAACAATGGAGGTTCAGTCGACATTGTTGGGTAAGATTCGGGAATCTCAGAAGGATGACAAAGAGATTGCCGAGATAAAAGAGAGAATGAGCAAAGGAAAGGCCAAAGGTTTTCGTGAGGATGAGCACGACACCTTATGGTTTGAGGACCGAGTTTATGTGCCCAATAACCCATATATCAGGAAGTTAATACTTTAGGAGGCTCATGACTCACCATACTCGATACACCCAGGAAACACCAAGATGTATTTGGATTTGAAGGAACGTTTCTGGTGGACGGGGATGAAGAAGGATATTGCCGAGTATGTAGCCGTATGTGATGTATGTCAGAGAGTGAAGGCAGAGCATCAAAAGCTAGCAGGATTGTTACAGCCTATGCCGATACCCGAGTGGAAGTGGGATAAACTTGGCATGGATTTTATCACCGGATTGCCCAGGACCAAATCGGGATATGATTCTATATGGGTAGTAGTTGATCGCTTGACCAAAGTGGCTCACTTTATCCCAGTGAAAAGCACTTATACAAGTGTGAAGTTGGCCAAGATATATATGTCCAGGATCGTATGTCTGCATGGAGTTCGGAGGACCATCGTATCAGATAAGGGAACACGGTTTACCTAAAAGTTTTGGCATCAGCTACACCAGACTTTGGGAACGAGATTGGAGTTCAGTACAACGTTTCACCCGCAGACAGATGGACAGACCGAGAGAGTCAACCAGATTCTGGAGGACATGTTGAGAGCCTGTGTGCTAGATTATGGATCTAGTTGGGATTACAATTTTCCTTACACAGAGTTCTCATACAACAATAGCTATCAAGCCAGTTTAAAGATGGCACCGTTCGAAGCCCTATATGGACGAAGGTGCAGAACGCCGTTGATGTGGGATGAAGTAGGATACCGACAGTTCTTTGGACCAGAACTGATCAAGGAGTCTGAAGAGAAGGTTAAGCTGATTCGTGATAGACTGAAGATAGCTCAGTCCAGGCAGAAGAGTTATGCAGACTCGAAATGCAAGGAGGTAACCTATGAAATTGGAGATAGAGCATATCTACGAGTATCACCCTTACGAGGAGTGAAACATTTTGGAGTTAAGGGAAAGTTAGCCCTGAGATTTGTAGGACCATATCGTATTTTGGAACATATGGGAGAAGTTGCCTACAAGTTGGAGTTACCTGAAGGACTGTCAGGAGTTCATGATGTGTTCCACGTTTCGCAGTTGAAGAAGTGTCATGCTGAGATGGCCGATATACCGTTAAGAGATACAGTACCCTTGGAGGCGATTCAGTTGGACAGTGATTTGACTTATGAGGAAAAGCCAGTTAAGATTCTTGAGTTTGCCAGTCGAGTCACTCGCAGCAAGGTTATCAAGTTTTGCAAAGTTTAGTGGAGGCACCATACCGAGGATGAAGCCACTTGGGAACGAGAGGATGATCTTCGCAAAGACCACCCACACCTATTTTCTAGCCAACCCGAATCTCGAGGGAGAGATTCATCTTAAGGGGGGTAGGTTTGTAACATCCCAAATTTTCAATTTGGAATGTTATACATAGGTCATTCATGCATATCATATTTTATTGCATTTTCGTTCCACAATCCTCGAGATCCTAAGCAACTCAAGGCCCTCGGAGAGAGTTGGGGATTTCCCGGTTTTCATATTTGATTTTTATCAAATAATGAAACGAGGATTTTTGATTTTAATTATTTTTCTCCCTGAAAAATATTTCATATTAAAATATATGAGAGGAGATAACATGACTTCTCCAAAATAATTGAAATATTGGAGGAAAAATATTAAAATCATTTATTTGGATTTTATTTGCATTAGAAAAATTGCATGTTTTCAAAATTGCATTTTAGGGCCAAGAAAATGTTCATCTCGTTCTAAATATTTTATTTAGGTGGTGAAAATTTATTTTCGCATTTTAGATTTTTATTTTATTTTCTAGGATTTATTTTCTGTTCGGTGGAATTATTAAAAAAACTTCCAGCGCCCGACCGGGCCGAAGCCCAGCCGAGCCAGGCCGGCCCAACCCCGCGCCACCGCCTTCCCCGTCCCGTGCCGCCGCCGGGCTCGGAAGAGTCCGAGCCGCCGCAGCCGCGGCGACCCCCTCCCCAAGTCGGAGCCGCCTCCTCGCCCCCTTTAAAAACCCACCTCGGGCCCCCCCTGGAGCGCCAAGTCGCCGCCACCGCAGCCCGCGTCGCCGCCTGCCGCCGCCCGCGCTGCAGCTGCCCCGCGCCGCCGAGCCGCCCCGCAAGCCCGCCGCCCAAGCCCCGCCTCGCCGGAGAGGTAACGTGCCGATCCGCCACCGCCGGTTTTTTTTAAATCGATTCGTTTTTTTAAACCCTAGTTCGTTTTTTTAGATCGGTTCGCCGGTTTTTCCTCGTTCTGCTACTTAGCGGATGAGGTTCGTCCATACGTTCGTTTTAACGAATGGTTTTTCGCCTGTTAGTTACAGATAACAAACGCTCGTTCGTTAGTCTGTTCGTTAGTTTTCTTTTTATCGGATTTTTTCCGCGATTATTCTCGATCGTGATTTCTGATCTGATTTTTGTTTCAGTTTATCTTTTCGCTCGTTTATCGGAATCAGGCGATTCAAGCGCCTAGATCTTCGTCTCAAGACCCTCTTTCTGTTTAACCAACTTAAACAAGATTTTGATACTGTAAACTTTGACTTTAGTTCAGATTAGTAAACGGATCTTGTTTCTTTCGCCGTTTGAGTTTCGTTGCTCTGTTTGATTTGATTCTTTTTGCAAACCGGAGTTCTTAAGTTGAACTTTCTAGTCAATCTCTCTTATTTGAGTTTTGCCCGTGCATCTCTGCTTGTTACTTATGTATGCTATTGTTTGTTTGCGATAGAATTCCCGGAGTGCGAAGCGTGCTACTACGAGTCCCTAGGTTTCGCGGATCATCAGCAAGGCAAGTAACACATTGATCATACTCTTTCCATACCCAGTTTTTATGCATTAGAATCAATCCTCAAACATTGCATGAATATGATGTCATTAACTTGTGGGTTGGGAAGTAGTTGTTGAGGTAGAACCTATTGCCCTGTTATATCAAACCCTTGGGAGTTACTTCTACGCGTTGCTTATATTGCTATGCTATGCTCGTACACGTGGTTTGGGTTTGAGTGAAATCCATGACAGATGTGAGATTGTTAATTAATGGTTCAACTTAAGGTGGCAACTTAAATACACATCTGGGTGGATTGAGGCACCTGGAGTACCCAGTGTTGCCTGTATTTTTGGAAATCCTGGGGTTCCGTGTGATTTTCCTATGGACCGCCACCCAGGCTCAAAGGGAACTGAGATTATTCATGCTAGAAACTTCCGTGTGCAGCCACAAGCTATTATGGGCTCTAGCATAGTTGAGTAAGTTACGTGAAGCTCTTGAAGAGGTGGATCAGCAGGTAGAGGGTTGTAGGTTTGGTATGGTCCGCCCGGAGTAGAGAATTAATATTTCTAAAAGACTGTGTCTCGGTCATCCGTTTCTGAAACACCATGTAGTGCGAGAAATCCAATGGAGGCGATTGAGTCTTGTGGGGAAAAGTACGCAAACCTCTGCAGAGTGTACAATCTAATCATGGTTAGCCGTGTCCCCGGTTATGGACAATCTTGAGTATCTAGTACTTGGAGTATCTTAAGTATCTCATCACTCTTAATTAATATTGTTGGGCTGTTAATTACGTTAATTGGGATTGAGTTGGAGGAACCTTCTCAATGATGTTTCAACCACCATGATAGTTAAAATTAAAATCTATTCCTTTGTTGTAGGGAAAAATTGGCTTTTCACAAAAACTATAACCATAGAGCTTTCCACCAGCCAGATATGCATGTAGTGATAGCATTATTATGTTCTTGCTCTACTGTGTTATATTACCAGCATATTCCATGTGCTGACCCATTTTCGGGCTGCAACGTATTATGTTGCAGACTTTTCAGATGAGGAGTAAGGTTCGTTAGGTCATTGCCGTGCAGCTCAGCTATGCCGTTGGAGTTGATGGACTCACTTTATCTTCCAAGCCTTCCGTTGTTATCGTATTAGATGGCCTTAAACCATATTATTGTAATAAGTTCTCTTTTGAGACATTGTAAGTGCATCTAGTGCCACCCCTAGTTGGTTCTGGAGTATTGACGACAAACCTAGTTGAGGGACCAATGTGTTTATGAGAATTGTAGGATAACACAGGTAGAAGTCCCTCATTGATTCGGTTTTCCTACCGGAGATGACCCCTAAAAATGTATGAAGACATTGAAGTCAAAGGTGGTATATGAAGATATTCACATTGAAGACTATGACAAGAGAAGACACCACATGAAGCCTATGGAGCTCGAATACTTAGATCTTTCGTAGTTCTTTTTCTTTTGTGTTGAGTCATAGGAACCACCGTACTGTTAAGTGGGGTCCAAGAGAACTAGTCAGAATGACTGAAGTGATGCCTAACCAAAAACCTATGTCTTCGAGTGAAGACTATGAGAGCGAATCTTGTCCAGAGTCGAACAAGTCAGCTTTGCTTGTAGCCCAAGTAAAGTTGACGTGTGAGTTTGAAATCTGACCGTTGGAACACGTGTCAGTTCCTTAGTGACCCAGGGTCATTACGGACAAATCAGGTCGGGTTGCCAAGTGGCTATAAATAGCCCACCCCCCACAACCATAAATGGTTGGCTGCTCAGATTAAGAGTACGGCTTTTGTCGTTTGAGAGCAACCCACCTTGAAGCCTTTGAGAGAGAATTCCTTGCGAGGATAAAGCCCTAACCACCCGGAGCCAAAGAGAATTGGGCATCACTTAAGTCTTCTTGTCTGTGTGATCTAAAGACTTATTACACTTGAGGACTGTGCATCCTCCAGCCGGTTAGGCGTCGCGTTCTGAGCATCCAAGAAACATTGTGGATTGCCGGTGAACGAAATCTGTGAAGGTTTGGGAGTCTACCTTGAAGACTTACCAGAGTGATTGGGCGAGGTCTGTGTGACCTTAGCTCAAGGGGAATACGGTGAGGACTGGGTGTCCTGAGCTGCGTGTTCAGGACTGGGTGTCTGGGACTGTGTGTCCTAAGGTTTAAATACCTAGCCGCCCCAACCAGACGTACAGTTGTCACAGCAACTGGAACTGGTCCAACAAATCATTGTCTTCAACGAGTCACTGGTTTCATCTTCCCTTCCCTTTACTTACTGTTGCTCCTTGTGAAGTCATTGTATGTTTGCACTATCTTTTGTCTTCACTGAGTGACTGCATGTTCTGTATGGCTTCATAATATCTTCCTACCTGATCCTTACTACATTGCTGCTATTAAGTCATTGTGCTTTCACTTTATTGAATACTTGACTATGGCATGCCTAGTGTGGTCTACCTTCCGCTGCATGGTAATAGGTCTATTTCTATCGTTTGTCTTCATAACTTCCATGTTTTGAAGACTTTCATAAAAATCGCCTATTCACCCCCCCTCTAGTCGATATAACGCACTTTCAATTGGTATCAGAGCGAGGTGCTCCCTTGTTCTGTGTGATTCGGTTTAACCACCTGGAGTTTTAGCTATGTCGACTGCAGGGATAATTAAAGTCTCCGCTGCGTGCCCCGTCTTCGATGGAACTGAATATCCCTACTGGAGGAATAAGATGTGCATGCATCTTGAAGCCATTGATGTCGACCTATGGTATGTCGTCGAAAACGGCGTTCCCAAGGCTGGAGAAGGTGTCACTGCTGCTGATGTCAAGAAATTTGTTCAACTGGACTGTACTGCCAAGAATATCATCTGTGGTCACCTGACCAAAGGATAGTATGGCCGTGTGAGTGCTTTGAAGACATCTAAGCTGGTCTGGGACTGGCTCTCCAAGGTCAATGAAGGCATCTCAACCCAGAGAGATCAGAGACTCAGTGTCCTTCGCAACCTCTTCAACCGCTTCAAGCGAAATGACAATGAGAATGTCCAGCACACATTTGACCGACTCACTGACATCACAAATGAGCTTCAAGCCCTCGGTGCTACAGAGATCACCAAACATGAAGTCGTCAAGACACTACTAAGATCACTTGATAGTTCGTTTGACATCCTAGCCCTGATGATTCAAGAACATCCTGATTTCAAGACACTCGATCCATCTGACATACTTGAGAGGCTCAATACACATGAGTTTCAGCTTTTTGAGAAAAGAGATATCTACGGTCCAAACTATGGGCGAACTCGTGCCTTGAAGGCAAAAGCTGTCTCCTCATCTGAAGAAGAATCTGACAGCAGTTCTGATGATCCTGAAGACATTGGAAGGGAACTTGCTATGCTTGTGAAGAAGTTCCAAAAATTCACCAAGAAGAAAGGCTTCAGAAAGTCTTCCCGATCAAGCTCAAGGAATGATGAAGCTTCTGCTCACGACTACAAGAAGAAAACATGTCACAAGTGCAAGAAACCTGGCCACTTCATCTCTGAGTGTCCACAGTGGGACAATGAGAACAAAAAGAAGAAGAAGAGCAAGGAATATGACTCTGACGACAAGAAGAAGAAGAAATACTCAAAGTCTTCGTCCAAGTCTTCCTCAAAGTCTTCATCACACAAGAAGAGCTCATCTGGCAAGGCACGTGCATTTGTTGGCAAGGAAATGGATTCAGAGGAGGAGTCCGCTTCTAAGGAGGCGGAGGTGGAGTCTAAGGAGGAGTCCGATTCAGGCGTCGCAAGTCTGGCTACAGCATACGTTGCCAAGTCCATCTTTAATACTGAAGACAATGACCTCGTCACCGACACCGATGCAAATGACAAGGACTACTCCGCTTCTACCTACTGCTTCATGGCACGCGGTGCCAAGGTAAACACACGCACTACTCACTATCAAACATCTAGTGATGATGACTCTGATTGTGACTCAAAACCCAGCTACAAAACACTTGCTAAAATTGCAACTGAACAACAGAAAGCTATGGAACATATTCAAAAACTGCTAGACAGAAGCGATGATCTGTTAGGTGCTGAAATGACTCGATCTGAATCCTTAATTGAAGACATAAAAAATCTTCACGTTAAGTATCAGGAACTTGAAAGTCGTCATGAAACTCTCTCAACAACTCATGAAAAGCTTTCCTATGATTATCTTCAAAGGAAGCAAGATCTTGAGAAATTGAGAGCGGTTCATGAAGATCTTCAAAAGGAAAATGAGTCACTTCGCGCCAAACAGATCAGTCCCGCTCAGGAAGGATTTGAACCACCATGTCTTAAATGCATTGAGCATGATAATGCTACTTCTGTTGCTGAATGTTCTACTGCTACTACTGTTGCAATATCTTCAACTGTTGATGTGGTAACTAACCCCTCTGCTGAGGATACCACTGCTATTGCTGATGAGAATGCTAGGTTGAAGACATTGCTTGAAACAGGGATGTACAAAAGTCTTAAAGGGCATCAGACACTATGTGATGTCCTCAAAAAGCAGATACTGAACCGAAACCCGAGGAAAGAGGGTGTTGGGTTCGTAAGGAAAATGAATGATGATGGCTCTTACTGGAAACCTGAGCAGTACTCCAAAACCATGTGGGTTGCTGCAAAGGAACCTTCAGCAGACCCATCCAATCTATCTGGCTTCACTTGTGCTAACCCCATTATGATTGATGAATCCTTTGATGCAAACTATATACTGTTTAAGAATCAGAATGGTGAAGTGTTTGCCAGGTACATTGGTACTAACTGCAGGAATAGACCGCCTATGAAGAAGATCTGGGTTCCGAAAAGGTGTCTGGAGAATCTTCCTGTGAATGTCATCATGACACCTCACGTGAAGAAGACAAACCTCAGACCAAAGGCTTCATACGGTCCAAAGGCTTCATACAGACGGAGGACTCACCTGAGTCGCACTAACGCAAATGTTTTGCAGGGAAACCATACTCAGGTATATGAATATGAGAGCGGTTCATCAAACCGCCATGTTCATAAGACCAAGAACTATTCTGCCTATTCTTATGAGTACTATTGTCTGCCTGCAAGACTGTTTGCTAGGGCTCCAAAGCCAAAATTCTCAGATGCTGCACTTAGACTTATTGCTTCTCAGCCACCCTTGAAGATGTGGGTGGCTAAGAAAGCTTAACTCTCTTTTGCAGGGAAAGGTCTCCAGTAGAAAACCAAAATCGTCTGACGCCATTGCTGGGGACCTTAAACATCTTGTAGGGTGCAAGATCAAATGCCCGAATGGTCTTACTATGTACTTCGTTCCTGAATCGCTTGCTACTCTCCCTATTAGTCCGAATCTGGATCTAAGCTTTCATAACCCATTGGTTCGTCAAATGTTTTTGCTTCACAATGCTCTTGGTGAAGCCTATCCCCCTAACTGCACAGTAGGGTACGACACCAGCGTCTTCAGAATGGATTATTGATAGTGGGTGTACAAATCACATGACTGGCAAAAGAAGTCTTCTTATAGACTCAACCTTACGTCCATCCGACAAGAGCCACATCACATTTGCTGACACTGGTAAAAAGTAAGGTATTGGGTCTAGGTAGAGTTGCAATCTCAAGGGATCAACACATGGATAAAGTCATGCTTGTTGAATCCCTTGGCTTCAACTTAATGTCTGTCTCAATGCTTTACGATTTGAACATGATCGTAATATTTGTAAAATATCATTGCCTTGTACTAATGGAATCTGACAAGTCTCTAGTGTTTGAAGGGTATCGAAAAGATGATTTGTATGTGGTAGATTTCTCAGCAGGACCACATCTTGCCTTCTTCTAGCAAAAGCTTCAGAATGCTGGCTCTGGCATCGGAGGCTTGGGCATGCTGGCATGAGGAACCTCCACACCCTTGCAAAGAAGAAGCATGTCATAGGCATCGAGGGCGTCAAGTTCAAGAAAGATCACTTATGTGGTGCCTGTGAAGCAGGGAAGATGACGAGGGCCAAACATCCCTCGAAGACAATCATGACCACTACTCGACCCTTCGAACTGCTTCACATGGATCTTTTCGGTCCCACTCATTACTCAACTCTTACTACTACTGCTTGCCTCTATGGCTTCGTTATTGTTGATGATTATTCTAGATATACTTGGGTGCACATAATCCTTTACAAGACTGAAGTGCAGGATGTCTTCAGACGCTTCGCCAATCGAGCTATGAACAATTTTGGCGCCAAGATAAAGCACATCAGAAGTGACAATGGCACTGAATTCAAGAACACTGGCCTTGATACATATCTTGATACCTTGGGCATCACACATGAATTCTCAGCCCCGTACACGCCACAGCAGAATGGCGTCGTCGAACGCAAGAACAGAACACTCATTGAGATGGCCAGAACGATGCTAGATGAATACAAGACCCCAAGAAAATTCTGGCCTGAAGCCATTGATACTGCATGCCATACAATCAATCGTGTTTATCTTCACAAGCTTCTGAACAAGACATCTTATGAGCTCCTTACTGGCAAGAAGCCAAATGTCAGTTACTTCAGAGTATTTGGCGCAAGGTGCTGGATCAAGGACCCACATCACACCTCAAAGTTTGCACCAAAAGCACATGAGGGTTTTATGCTTGGATATGGAAAGGATTCGCACTCCTACAGAGTCTTCAATCTCTTTCATTACAAAGTGGTTGAAACAGTGGATGTGCGGTTCGATGAGACCAACGGTTCACAAAGAGAGCAACTGCCAAATGTGCTAGATGAAGTTCCATCCAGTGAATCAATCAAGCTAATGGGAACTGGAGAAATTATACCTTCTGAAGCTCATCCTGAAGAAGAACTTATCATCTCAGCACCTGATCAACATGAAGACAATGCTCAGCCTGAACACATTCCTTCTAACGACGACAATGATCAGTAAGAGCAAAGTCTTCGCCCTGTACATCCTCGCGTTGCCAATGAAGTGCAGATTGAAAGAATAATTGATAGCATCAATGCACCTGGTCCACTCACTCGTTCAAGGGCAACTCAGCTAGCAAATTTCTGTGGGCACTTCGCATTCGTCTCAATAACAGAACCCAAGAAAGTTGAAGAAGCCTTCATGGAACCTGAATGGATTCAAGCTATGCAAAAAGAGCTTCAACAGTTTGAGCTGAATAATGTATGGGAACTAGTTAAGCGTCCCGATCCACGGAAGCACAATATAATAGGCACCAAATGGATATACCACAACAAGCAAGATGAGCATGGTCAAGTTGTCAGAAACAAAGCTCGTCTCGTTGCTCAAGGATATACTCAAGTGGAAGGCATTGACTTCAATGAAACATTTGCTCATGTGGCTAGACTTGAAGCCATACACATACTGCTGGCCTATGCAAATCATCACAACATACTTCTATATCAAATGGATGTGAAGAGTGCTTTTCTCAATGGCAAGATTGAAGAAGAAGTGTATGTTGCACAACCGCCTGGCTTTGAAGATCCAAAACATCCTGACCTGGTATACAAGCTCAACAAGGCACTGTATGGCCTCAAACAAGCCCCTCGGGCCTGGTATGACACACTCAAATACTTCCTGAAGAGCAAAGGCTTCATACCTGGTTCCCTAGACCCCACTCTCTTCACGAAGACATGATGGTGAACTGTTTGTGTGCCAAATATATGTGGATGACATTATCTTCGGCTGCAGCAATCAGAAGTACAGTGAAGAGTTTGGATATATGATGCAAGAGCAATATCAGATGTCCATGATGGGAGAGCTGAAGTTCTTCCCCGGTCTTCAAATACGACAACAACGCAACGACATCTTCATATCTCAAGAGAAGTATCTCAAAGATTGCCTGAAGAAGTTTGGTATGCAAGACTGCAAAGGCTTCACAACACCTATGCCGGCCAAACATCATCTGGGTCCCGACGACAATGGTAAAGAGTTCGATCAAAAGGTATATCGCTCCATGATTGGTTCTTTACTTTATCTATGTGCATCTAGGCCAGATATTATGCTTAGTGTTTGCATGTGTGCTCGATTTCAAGCGGCACCAAAGGAGTCGCATCACTTAGCTGTGAAGCGAATTCTTCGATATTTGGCTCACACCCCAACTCTAGGATTATGGTATCCAAAGGGCTCAGAGTTTGATCTGGTTGGATTCTCGGATGCTGATTATGCTGGTGACAAAGTTGATCGCAAGTCTACATCAGGCACATGTCACTTTCTGGGACGATCACTTGTATGTTGGTCTTCAAAGAAGCAGAACTGTGTATCTCTCTCCACTGCTGAATCTGAATACATTGATGTTGGATCTTGCTGCGCTCAGCTTCTGTGGATGAAGCAAACACTCAAGGACTATGGCATTCATCTGAAGCAAGTGCCACTTTACTGCGACAACGAAAGCGCCATCAAGATCGCCAACAACCCAGTTCAGCACTCGAAGACAAAGCACATTGAAATTCGTCATCACTTTCTCAGAGATCATGTTGTGAAGGAAGATATTGATATCATACACGTCAACACTGAAGAGCAATTGGCAGATATCTTCACCAAGCCCTTGGATGAGAAGAGATTTTGCAAGTTACAGTGTGAGCTAAATATCCTGGAATCCTCAAATGTCCTGTGATCAGGCACACATCCTAACCCTTATGCATATTGATGACTTAGATGTGCAACACACGAAGTAAGGTATATCTTCAATCAATGAAGACATACATTCTAAGTGTGAATACATTAATGTGGAATTTGACTTCGGAGCGCCACGATAATTGTGCGCCGTGTCTGGGTCTAATACTTCCTATACGGTGGGTAACGCCACCACCAAATGTTCTATTTTGAAGTGTTTCACTCATGGCGTTACCTTGCAATGTCTTCACATTTGGTTTGGCTTCGATCTCAACATATCTTCATGATTATCTTCACTATGTTGATTATATAGGTATATATATATTAGTGTTCTGTCCTCTACAACATTCACTTATAGCTATGTCTTCATTGTTGAATCTTTTGAACTAAGTGAATGTGATCGGACCCTAACCTCTCTATGCTTTCTATCTCAAATTCTATCTCTCCAAATCATATGCATTCTATTGAAACTATCGAATGTCTTCTCTGCATCCTTGTCAGCAGAAGATACAGAGACAACCATTAAGTCCGTTTTCAATGCTCGGTCCTCCACATGAAACCCGGAGAAGTAGGAACGACCACCCGGCAATCAAGGCGTGCGTGGGACGTGGAACAAACCCCAAAATTCCGCATAATGGCCACGTGTTCCTCAGATGCAAATCGCTAGGGGCACCTGTGTAATAGCGCAGTGCCGCCCATGTACCTATAAATACACACTTCACAGCGGTCATTATTTCTTCTTCCACTCTCGCACGAACCCTAGCGCCACCGCTAGCCCTCAACGACGCCGGCGACGAAGCGCTTCGCTGCCACAACCTTTCCGACGCCGTCTTCATGCCGACCGCGGACATCGTCCTCTCCGCCGTTGTCGTAGGTGTCCTCCGTCGCCAAGTTAGGGCATGGAAGATTGAACTGCTCGGCCTCATCTTCCACTTCGTCTAGCAGTTCTTAGTGTGGTAAATAAAACTTCCTTTTTACAGCACCGTTGATCCTATGGATTTGTCACTTTCTACCACAAGCAGTTTCTATTCACACAAGTTAGATCTCTCTCATACTGCATCTCATAACATGACTAGTATATTCACTTATGCTTCACAAAGTAGTTAGATTCCTCACTTGTACTGATCTGTGGATTCGTACAAATCTGGAACCAACTCCTTATCTATGAGTGAATGTATTCGCACGATGAGGTTAATGTCTTCTAAACTGATTTATCTTCAAAATATTCTGAGAATGCATATGACCTCTTCCCCTTCCCTCGCACCTTAATGCTATCACAGGTACATGTCCGTGGGAGAATCCTTTGGTTCTCATAGTCTGCATTCATTTGCAGAATTCTTACAACATCACATTAATTCTCCCGAAGCCAGTTCATGTTGGTCCAGCAAGCGAAAACCTTTGAAGCCTTTGAACGTGTTGAAGCCTTTCAAGTTAAAGTTTATGGCTTCAGAGAAAGCAGCAAGGAAGGGTGGCAGAAAGCGTCATGGAGAAACATCCAGAGATATGCCAGATGAACTCTCAGAACTATACAAGACAGATCCTGAAGAGGATTACAATCAGCGCAAGACCCGAATCCAATGGATTCGAAGATATTGGGCAGAACAATGGTTCAAATACCAATTTGTAACCCAGGAATATGCTGAGAAAAATGCCATCAAGAGAACGTGGGGAGACATCCTATACAAGAATCTTCTGCCCAGGTCCAGAGATGAAGCCATTGAACACGGCTTCTATCCCTGCATGGTCCGTGGGCCATAGCCTGCTGATGCACACCCATCGTCACTACTATGGTGTCGTGAAGACAATCTGTTCAAGCGCAACTTCCAGTTTGCCCAGAACTCAGCGAAGCAGAACAAGAAGACTTTGGGGTTAGACTTCAACCCTGGTCCCTCGGCACCAAGGGCAGATGGCACACGAGATGCAGAACCCAATGTCATAGGTCCTTTCTACAACCTTGAAGGCCTCATCACCCGCATCTTAGTTCAAGGGACTGCAGTGAATGAGCCTGCAGCTGACGCTGAATCAGAAGAAGCTCCTGCAGCGCCGAAGACAAAGAAGATGAAGAAGCCTAAAGCTTCAAAGCCTGCACCCTCACCAAAAATCTCAAGGGCGAAGCCACTGGCAACTGCACCTCTTGAAGACAGTGTGCAGTCCAAAGACTTATCTCGCATCTCCAAGCCCCAGAAAGTCAAGATGCCTCTGCCTCACACCGGACAAGAGCTAACTGCTGCTGCCATTCTGCGCAATGACGACATTGATCTGTCAAGTGATGAAGATCTAGCAGATGACGCTCTTGAGCAACTCATCAAGAGCAAAGAAGAAGCAGAAATCTTCAATGATCTGCCTCTCTTTGATGTGACCATCATCCACAACTTCATTGATGAGTGGTTTGACACGCCAAACATCAGCTTTGAAGATCTGCAGCTACCTATTGGCCTCAGTGTCGCCTTCTAAGGCGCCATTGCTTCAGAACTCGCTATTGCCCAGTGCATTGTTGAACTGAAGCAAAAGATTGACTATGAAAAGGCTCAGTTCAAGAAGCATATGGCCAAGCTCAGCGTGCAGGAAGTGAAGAACTTCAAGAGTATGATGCACGAGCTCAAGGAAGCCTTTGTAAAGAAACGTGCAGAAGCTCAGGGTTCGCGTGAGCACATGAAGACTCTGGCTGACAGATGTGTGCAAGCCTACAATGAGGCTGAGAAGCGCAAGGCCCTTGGGCATCCTGGCATCGACCCCAGGATGGCTGCAAAGAAGAAGAAGAAGCCTGCTACGGCTGAACCTGACGCACCACGGCAGGAAGCAGTTCCGATTGTCTTCCCAACTAGACTGACTGGCTCGAGGCCAAAAAGCCAGTCAACCGCTTCAGAGCTCAAGAAGACAAGGACTGCTGAGGCTGAAGCCAGGAAGAGGAAACATTCTGAAGCCTCTCCAACTGCCCCCTCCAAGAAGAGGAAGACCAAGAAAGATCGGGCTGCTCCCATAGAGTCCTTGATAGTTGAACCCATTTCTATGGTCTATCCTGAAGCTGAACGCCAACTGACTATCCATGAGCCTGCTTCCACAGAGGCTCATGAAGCTGAAGTCTTTCCAGCAGCTGATCCCATCACTGCTGAAGACATTGGTCAACATGACAATGTAGAAGATGGTGCAGTCCTTCCTCAGAACAGCGAACTCATCAGCATTGGTCGTCCACTGACGCCAATTGCACAGGATGCTTCATGGGCAGATCGCCCACAAGAGGAAGAAGACTATGAGGCCCAGCCCACTCCAACTTCACATGCGTCGCCCGCGTTGCGCAGGCTTCGCAAAGGTCCAAGGCCTCAAGTCTCTGCTGAAGACAATCCGGCTGCATCAGCCGTGGAAGAAGAAGTCCCACAAGTTCCCGCTCCCCTGTCCCACCAAGAAGCAGTTCTCAAGGAGAACGTGCTTGTGACCAACCCTCCAGCTCGTCAAGTGGAGGATGAAAATCTTGCGGCTGCCACAACCACCAATGAAGCTAATGTGGAGCCCTCCCCAACGGAAGAAGAAGACAACGAAGCCACTGATCCCGTCACTTCTGTTCCTAAGTCTGCTGTCGGTCCCCAGTTCGACTATCATGTTGAGCACAGGCCTCAGGTACAGAAGCCAATCCCAAGATTGCCAAGGTTCCCAGATCCTGCATCAGCACCTGGCTCCTTCAATATCAATGGCTTCAGGGCAGACAACACATTCTTCGAGAGCTCCAGGAACCCCTACTCAAGGGAAAGGATATCATCTGATCGGTTCTGGAGCTATCCTCAGCGAAGCAATTACTCATGCATTCTTTACAACCAAGGTCGCATCTTCCCACACAAGCGCCTTGACATTGAAGCCATAGCTGGTCTGCCTTGTCTGGAAGAAGCTTTGGATTGCTTCAAGGAAGTTGGACTGCTGCCGTTCGTTACTGACCAAGAGCATTGGAATGAATAGCTGCTGCTCCAATTCTATGCCACACTTCACATCCGCGGGTACAGCAGAGATCCGAAGACTTGGGTCCTGGAGTGGATGACCGGAAATGTTCATCACAAAGCCAATGCATTTGACATCATTGAGCTCACTGGTTTACCCACTCCTGGCGATCTCTACGAGCATGGCTGTCAGTTGCATAGTGAAGCTATTGAGAGCATCTTTAAGAGGCCGGAACCTGATATGAGTCAGATGCTCAGCATGATGAAGCCATTGCCCCAAGATGTTGCTTATCCAACAGAGTTCTTCATTGAAGACCTTGAGTATTTGCCAAGAACCATCTATCACATCATTAGGCGAACTCTCTGGCCCATCAAAGGGCACTCTCCAAATGCCAAGCTTGAGGGTGCAATGAAGACTTTGGTCTTCTATATTCTTCATGGAAAATGCTTCAATGCATAGGACTTATTCATCCGTCAACTTGCTGCATCAGGCTCTGATCTGTTTGACTTGAAGTTCTACGCCCCATGGGTAATGCGGCTAATTAAACTTCACTCTGATATCTCATATCAGCCATCTGCTCGCAATCATAGGATTTTTCTGCCTGATATGGATATCTCTACTGAAGTCATCTATCCTGAGCCTGCAAAGGAACCTCTAAGTCTTCAGAATGCAGAGCATCAGAGTTTCTCACAGAACATTGAAGGAGTTGAAGCAGTCACTCGGGTGTATCCTTTGGCTGGCACTACACGTGCACCACACCCTGCGTCTACTGAAGCTACTGATAGTACAACTGCTCCAAGACCCAAGAAGCGCACTCGTGTTCTCAACGACCGAGAGCTTCTTGTGGCTCTTCATCAGAAACAGGATAGGCATCATGACTGGCTGAAGCATCAGATGAAAAGCCTCTTGGTGGAGGTTAATCGCATTCGCAATCTTGCCACCAAGAATGCTTTCGTTGCCCATGAAACCTGTCGCCGCACATGGAAAGGGCTAACGATGATGTGTTCTGAAGATGATCTCCAAGAGGATGGCTTCACTAAGCGATTCAAGTTTGACTCCACACCTCCTCGAAGAGCTGTGCTGCTAGGAACGACATCCCTTGAAGACTCTGAGTTCTCTTCATCTGCTGCAACAGTGACTGCCAGAGTTATCGAGGATGAAGATGATGCTACTTCACCACCACCTCCTTCAGCGCGCGTCAACTCTGCTCCAAGATCTTCAGCACCGCCAAACACCACCAACAACCCTACTACTTCACCTACTCCGCATGGGAACGAGTAGATGCTCTATGTCTTCAAACCTTTTTGGTCCTTACTGACAAAAGGGGGAGAAGCATATGAGGTTGATAGTCTTCAAGCGGGTCCATATGGGCGGGTGCTTTATATTTTGCTCCGTGCTTACAACTCTCATTTTGCTACATTTGGTTCTTTGAGTTGTAACACTTAAACTCGATGGTCGTCTGCTACTTATCTGCCACTTTGTTTTGCGATGATAAATTCCGCATGTGCGACGATAAATTCCGCACTTAGATCATTCTACAGACGTCCACTTTCCATTATGCATTGTCATTATCTTCATATACTTTCACATGCATAGTGGATTGTCATCATAAGTTGAAGTGGATCTCCACAAGTACAATCTGCCATGTGCATTTGCATTCCAAAAGCAAATTACTTATATGCACATCTTCAGGGGGAGCCCTTGCAACTTATGAAGACAATTCCTTATCCTTTACAATTTCACAGATTATATTCCCCGTTGAAAACTTCAACTAGTTTGTCATCAATCACCAAAAAGGGGGAGATTGTAAGTGCATCTAGTGCCACCCCTAGTTGGTTTTGGAGTATTGACGACAAACCTAGTTGAGGGACTAATGTGTTTATGAGAATTGCAGGATAACACAGGTAGAAGTCCCTCATTGATTTCGTTTTCCTACCAGAGATGACCCCTAAAAATGTATGAAGACATTGAAGTCAAAGGTGGTATATGAAGATATTCACATTGAAGACTATGACAAGAGAAGACACCACATGAAGCCTATGGAGCTCGAAGACTTAGATCTTTCGTAGTTCTTTTTCTTTTGTGTTGAGTCATAGGAACTACCGTACTGTTAAGTGGGGTCCAAGAGAACCAGTCAGAATGACTGAAGTGATGCCTAACCAAAAACCTATGTCTTCGAGTGAAGACTATGAGAGCGAATCTTGTCCAGAGTCGGACAAGTCAGCTTTGCTTGTAGCCCAAGTAAAGTTGTCGTGTGAGTTTGAAATCTGACCATTGGAACACGTGTCAGTTCCTTAGTGACCCAGGGTCATTTCGGACAAATCAGGTCGGGTTGCCAAGTGGCTATAAATAGCCCACCCCCCACAACCATAAACGGTTGGCTGCTCAGATTAAGAGTACGGCTTTTGTCGTTTGAGAGCAACCCACCTCGAAGCCTTTGAGAGAGAATTCCTTGCGAGGATAAAGCCCTAACCACCCGGAGCCAAAGAGAATTGGGCATCACTTAAGTCTTCTTGTCTGTGTGATCTGAAGACTTATTACACTTGAGGACTGTGCATCCTCCAGCCGGTTAGGCATCGCGTTCTGAGCATCGAAGAGACATTGTGGATTGCCGGTGAACGAAGTCTGTGAAGGTTTGGGAGGCTACCTTGAAGACTTACCAGAGTGATTGGGCGAGGTTTGTGTGACCTTAGCTCAAGGGGAATACGGTGAGGACTGGGTGTCCTGAGCTGCGTGTTTAGGACTAGGTGTCCGGGACTGTGTGTCCTAAGGTTTAAATACCTAGCCGCCCCAACCAGACATACAGTTGTCACAGCAACTGGAACTGGTCCAACAAATCATTGTCTTCAACGAGTCACTGGTTTCATCTTCCCTTCCCTTTACTTACTGTTGCTCCTTGTGAAGTCATTGTATGTTTGCACTATCTTTTGTCTTCACTGAGTGACTGCATGTTCTGTATGGCTTCATAATATCTTCCTACCTGATCCTTACTACATTGCTGCTATTAAGTCATTGTGCTTTCACTTTATTGAATACTTGACTATGGCATGCCTAGTGTAGTCTACCTTCTGCTGCATGGTAATAGGTCTATTTCTATCGTTTGTCTTCATAACTTCCATGTTTTGAAGACTTCCATAAAAATCGCCTATTCACCCCCCCCCCTCTAGTCGATATAACGCACTTTTAGACATTCGATGTAATAAGTGTGTGATTGCTACTCTGTTATAAATCCTTCGAGTATTGTGTGTGTCAGCATTACCGATCCAGGGATGACACTAAAGCACAGAGACTTGACCGTTTGAGGTCGGGTCGCTACAGAAGGTTAAAACAACACTAACTTGACGAACTATCTTTGTGGTTTTGATGCGTAGGTAAGAACGGTTCTTGCTTTGCCCATAGCAGCCACGTAAAACTTGCAACAACAAAGTAGAGGATGTCTAACTTGTTTTTGCAGGGCATAATGTGATGTGATATGGTCAAGACATGATGCTATATTTTATTGTATGAGATGATCATGTTTTGTAACTGAGTTATCGGCAACTGGCAGGAGCCATATGGTTGTCGCTTTATTGTATGCAATGCAATCGCCTTGTAATGCTTTACTTTATCACTAAGCGGTAGCGATAGTCGTAGAAGCATAAGTTGGCGAGACAACAACGATGCTACGATGGAGATCAAGGTGTCGCATCGGTGACGATGGTGATCATGACGGTGCTTCGGAGATGGAGATCGCAAGCACAAGATGATGATGGCCATATCATTTCACTTATATTGATTGCATGTGATGTTTATCTTTTATGCATCTTATCTTGCTTTGTTTGACGGTAGCATTATAAGATGATCTCTCACTAAATTTCAAGATAAAAGTGTTCTCCCTGAGTATGCACCATTGCGAAAGTTCTTCGTGCTGAGACACCACATGATGATCGGGTGTGATAGGCTCTACGTTCAAATACAACGGGTGCAAAACAGTTGCACACACAGAATACTCAGGTTAAACTTGACGAGCCTAGCATATGCAGATATGGCGTCAGAACACTGAGACCGAAAGGTCAAGCGTGAATCATATAGTAGAAATGATCAACATAGTGATGTTCACCATTGAAAACTAATCCATCTCACGTGATGATCAGACATGGTTTAGTTGATATAGATCATGTGATCACTTAGATGATTAGAGGGATGTCTATCTAAGTTGGAGTTATTAAGTAATATGATTAATTGAACTTTAATTTATCATGAACTTAGTCCTGGTAGTATTAGCCTATCTATGTTGTAGATCAATAGCTCGTGTTTAGCTCCTCTGTTTTATTTTTGATATGTTCCTAGAGAAAAACTAAGTTGAAAGTTGTTAGTAGCAATGATGCGGATTGGATCCATGATCTGAGGATTATCCTCATTGCTACACAGAAGAATTATGTCCTTGATGCACCGCTAGGTGACAGACCTATTGCAGGAGCAGATGCAGACGTTATGAACATTTGGCTAGCTCAATATGATGACTACTTGATAGTTTAGTGCACCATGCTTAACAGCTTAAAATCGAGACTTCAAAGATGTTTTGAACGTCATGGATCATATGAGATGTTCCAGGAGTTGAAGTTAATATTTCAAGCAAATACCCGAGTTGAGAGATATGAAGTCTCCAACAAGTTCTATAGCTAAAAGATGGAGGAGAATAGATCAAGCAGTGAGCATGTGCTCAGATTGTCTGGGTATTACAATCATTTGAATCAAGTGGGAGTTAATCTTCCAGATAAAATAGTGATTGACAGAATTCTCTAGTCACCATCACCAATTTAGTAGAACTTCGTGATGAACTATAGTATGCAAGGGATGACGAAAACGATTCCCGAGCTTTTCATGATGATGAAATCAATGAAGGTAGAAATCAAGAAAGAGCATCAAGTGTTGATGATTAACAAGACCACTAGTTTCAAGAAAAGGGCAAAGGGAAAGAAAGGGAACTTCAAGAAGAACAACAAGCAAGTTGCTGCTCAAGTGAGGAAGCCCAAGTCTGGACCTAAGCATGAGACTAAGTGCTTCTACTGCAAAGGGACTGGTCACTGGAAGCGGAACTACCCCAAGTATTTGGCGGATAAGAAGGATGGCAAAGTTAACAAATGCTATATTTGATATACATGTTATTGATGTGTACTTTACTAGTGTTTATAGCAACCCCTCGGTATTTGATACTGGTTCAGTTGCTAAGAGTAGTAACTCAAAACAGGAGTTGCAGAATGAATAGAGACTAGTTAAGGGTGAAGTGATGATGTGTGTTGGAAGTGGTTCCAAGATTGATATGATCATCATCGCACACTCCCTATACTTTCGGGATTAGTGTTAAACCTAAATAAATGTTATTTGGTGTTTGCGTTGAGCATGAATATGATTTGATCATGTTTATTGGAATACGGTTATTCATTTAAGTTAGAGAATAATTGTTGTTCTGTTTACATGAATAAAACCTTCTATGGTCATACACCCAATGAAAATGGTTCATTGGATCTCGATCGTAGTGATACACATATTCATAATATTGAAGCCAAAAGATGCAAAGTTAATAATGATAGTGCAACTTATTTGTGGCACTGCCGTTTAGGTCATATTGGTGTAAAGCGCATGAAGAAACTCCATGCTGATGGGCTTTTGGAATCACTTGATTATGAATCATTTTGATGCTTGCGAACCATGCATCATGGGCAAGATGACTAAGACTCCATTCTCCGGAACAATGGAGCGAGCCACTGACTTATTGGAAATAATACATACCGATGTATGCGGTCCAATGAGTGTTGAGACTCACGGTGGGTATCATTGTTTTCTGACCTTCACAGATGATTTGAGCATATATGTGTATATCTACTTGATGAAACATAAGTCTGAAACATTTGAAAAGTTCATATAATTTCAGAGTGAAGTGGAAAATCATCGTAACAAGAAAATAAAGTTTCTACGATCTAATCATGGAGGATAATATTTGAGTTATGAGTTTGGTCTTCATTTGAAACAATGTGAAATAGTTTCGCAACTCACACCACCTGGAACACCACAGCGTAATGGTGTGTACAAACATCATAACTATACTTTATTTGATATAGTGCGATCTATGATGTCTCTTACCGATTTACCACTATCGTTTTGGGGTTATGCATTAGAGACATCTGCATTCACATTAAAAAGGGCACCATCTAAATCCATTGAGACGACACCGTATGAACTGTGGTTTAGCAAGAAACCTAAGCTATCGTTTCTTAAAGTTTGGGGTTTCGATGCTTATGTGAAAAAGTTTCATCTTGATAAGCTCAAACCCAAGTCGAAGAAGTGCGTCTTCATAGGATACCCAAAAGTAACTATTGGGTACACCTTCTATCACAGATCCGAAGACAAGATATTTGTTGCTGAGAATGGATCCTTTCTAGAGAAGGAGTTTCTCTTGAAATAAGTGAGTGGGAGGAAAGTAGAACTTGATGAGGTAACTATACCTGCTCCCTTATTGGAAAGTAGTTCATCACAGAAATCTGTTTTTGTGACTCCTACACCAATTAGTGAGGAAGCTAATGATGATGATCATGTAACTTCAGATCAAGTTACTACTGAACCTCGTAGGTTAACCAGAGTGAGATCCGCACTAGAGTGGTACGGTAATCCTGTTCTGGAGGTCATGTTAATTGACCATGACGAACCTACGAACTATGAGGAAGCAATGATGAGCCCAGATTCCGCGAAATGGCTTGAGGCCATGAAATCTGAGATGGGATCTATGTATGAGAACAAAGTATGGACTTTGATTGACTTGCCCGATGATCGGTGAGTCATTAAGAATAAATGGATCTTCAAGAGGAAGACGGACGCTATAGTAGTGTTACTATATACAAAGATCGAATTGTCGCAAAAATGTTTTTGACAAGTTCAAGGTGTTGACCATGATGAGAATTTCTCACTCGTATCGATGCTTAAAAGTCTGTCCGAATCATGTTAGCAGTTGCCGCATTTTATGAAATCTGGCAAATGGATATCGAAACTACATTCCTTAATGGATTTATTAAAGAAGAGTTGTATATGATGCAACCAGAAGGTTTTGTCAATCCTAAAGATGCTAACAAAGTGAGCAAGCTCCAGCGATCCATCTATGGACTGGTGCAAGCATCTCGGAGTTGGAATATATACTTTGATGAGTTGATCAAAGCATATAATTTTATAAAGACTTGTGGTGAAGCCTGTATTTACAAGAAAGTGAGTGCGAGCACTACAACATTTCTGATAAATATATGTGAATGACATATTGTTGATCGGAAATAATATAGAATTTTCTAGAAAGCATAAAGGAGTATTTGAAAGGAGTTTTTTCAATAAATACCTCGGTTAAGCTACTTACATATTGAGCATCAAGATCTATAGAGATAGATCAAGACGCTTGATAAGTTTTTTCAATGAGTGCATACCTTGACAAGATTTTGAAGTAATTCAAAATGGAATAGTCAAAGAAAGAGTTCTTACCTGTGTTACAAGGTGTGAAATTGAGTAAGACTCAAAGTCCAACCACAGCAGAAGATAGAAAGAGAATGAAAGTCATTTCCTATGCCTCAGCAATAGTTTCTATAAAGTATGCCATGCTGTGTACCAGATCTATTATGTACCCTACACTGAGTTTAGCAAGGGAGTACAATAGTGATCTAGGAGTAGATCACTGGACAACGGTCAAAATTATCCTTAGTGAAATAAGGATATGTTTCTCGATTATGGAGGTGACAAAAGGTTCGTCATAAAAGGTTACGTCGATGCAAATTTTGACGCTGATCCAGACGACTCTAAAGTATTAATCTAGATACATTTTGAAAGTGGGAGCAATTAGCTAGAGTAGCTCCATGCAGAGCATTGTTGACATAGAAATTTGCAAAATACATACGGATCTGAATGTGGCAGACCCGTAGACTAAACTTCTCTCACAAGCAAAACATGATCACACCTTAGTACTCTTTGGATGTTAATCACATAGCGATGTGAACTAGATTATTGACTCTAGTAAACCCTTTGGGTGTTGGTCACATGACGATGTGAACTATGGGTGTTAATCACATGGTGATGTGAACTATTGGTATTAAATCACATGGCGATGTGAACTAGATTATTGACTCTAGTGCAAGTGGGAGACTGAAGGAAATATGCCCTAGAGGCAATAATAAAGTTATTATTTATTTCCTTATATCATTATAAATGTTTATTATTCATGCTAGAATTGTATTAACCGGAAACATGATACATGTGTGAATACATAGACAAACATAGTGTCACTAGTATGCATCTACTTGACTAGCTCGTTGATCAAAGATGGTTATATTTCCTAACCATAGACATGAGTTGTCATTTGATTAACGGGATCACATCATTAGGAGAATGATGTGATTGACTTGACCCATTCCGTTAGCTTAGCACTTGATCGTTTAGTTTGTTGCTATTGCTTTCTTCATGACTTATACATGTTCCCATGAACATGAGATTATGCAACTCCCGTTTACCGGAGGAACACTTTGTGTGCTACCAAACGTCACAACGTAACTGGGTGATTATAAAGGTGCTCTACAGGTGTCTCCGAAGGTATTTGTTGAGTTGGCGTATTTCGAGATTAGGATTTGTCACTCTGATTGTCGGAGAGGTATCTCTGGGCCCACTCGGTAATGCACATCACTATAAGCCTTGCAAGCATTGTAACTAATAAGTTAGTTGCAGGATGATGTATTACGGAACGAGTAAAGAGACTTGCCGGTAACGAGATTGAACTAGGTATTGAGATACCGATGATCGAATCTCGGGCAAGCAACATACCGATGACAAAGGGAACAACGTATATTGTTATGCGGTTCGACCGATAAAGATCTGCGTAGAATATGTAGGAGCCAATATGGGCACCTAGGTTCCGCTATTGGTTATTGACTAGAGAAGTGTCTCGGTCATGTCTACATAGTTCTCGAACCCGTAGGGTCCGCATGCTTAACGTTCGTTGACGATATAGTATTTATGAGTTATGTATGTTGGTAACTGAATGTTGTTCGGAGTTCCGAATAAGATCACGGACATGACAAGGAACTCCGGAATGGTCCGGAGATAAAGTTTAATATATGGGATAATAGTGTTTGGTCTCTGGAAGGGTTCCGGAATTCACCGGAAGGGGTTCCGAATGTTTCCCGAAATGTTTGGGTACGAGAACACTTTATTTGGGCCAAAAGGGAAAGCCCACAAGGTTTTTGGAAAGCGCAAAAGGGAGTTTTGCAGAGTCCAGGGGCCAGACGCCAAGGTCCCTGGCGTCTGGGGCCAGACGCCGGGAACCCTGGCGTCTGGCCCTGGAGTCCGAGAAGGACTCTTGCCTTTCGGGTGAAACCGACTTTGTGGAGGCTTTTACTCCAAGTTTCGACCCCAAGACTCAAAATATAAATAGAGGGGTAGGGCTAGCACCCAAGACACATCAAGAAACACCAAGCCGTGTGCCGGCAACCCCGTCCCCTCTAGTTTAACCTTCGTCATAGTTTTCATAGTGCTTAGGTGAAGCCCTGCGGAGATTGTTCTTCACCAACACCGTCACCACGCCGTCGTGCTGCCAGAACTCATCTACTACTTCGCCTCTCTTGCTGGATCGAGAAGGCGAGGATGTCATCAAGTTGAACGTGTGCTGAACGCGGAGGTGCCGTATGTTCGGTACTTGATCGGGACGGATCGTGAAGGTGTACGACTACATCAACCGCGTTGATAAACGCTTCTGCTTACGGTCTACGAGGGTACATAGACAACACTCTCCCCTCTCATTGCTATGCATCACCATGATCCTTGCGTGTGCATAGGATTTTTTAAAAAAATTACTACGTTCCCCAACACTATCTTGAACATCTTTTATGATTGTGAGCACTCATTAAAATATGACATGCTAAAGAGTTGACGTTGAACAAGGAAGACAACATAATGGGTTATGTTTTCTTACATCTGAGATAAATTATATTGTCATGGATCATCCAACATGTTGAGCTCGCCTTTCCCTCTCATGCTAGCCAATTTCTTTGCACCAAGTAGAGATACTACTTGTGCTTCCAAACATCCCTAAACCCAGTTTTGCCATGAGAGTCAACCATATCTACCTATGGATTGAGTAAGATCCTTCAAGTAAGTTTTCATCGGTGCAAGCAATAAAAATTGCTCTGTAAATATGTATGACTTATTAATGTGGAGAAAATAAGCTTTATACGATCTTGTGATGTGGAAGAAATAAAAGCGATAGACTGCATAATAAAGGTCCATATCACAAGTGGCAATATAAAGTGACGTTCTTTTGCATTAAGATTTCGTGCATCCAACCATAAAAGCGCATGACAACCTCTGCTTCCCTCTGCGAAGGGCCTATCTTTTATTCTTGTCTTATACTTCATGCAAAGAGTCATGGTGATTTTCACCCTTCCTTTTTACATTTTATCCTTTGGCAAGCACAATGTGTTGGAAAGATCCTGATATATATAGCTAATTGGATGTGAGTTTTCATGAACTATTATTGTTGACATTACCCTTGAGGTAAAATGTTGGGAGGCAAAACTATAAGCCCCTATCTTTCTCTGTGTCCGATTAAAAATGCATACCCATAAATATTGCGTGAGTGTTAGCAATTGTGAAAGACTAAATGATAGTTGAGTATGTGGACTTGCTGAAAAGCTCTTATATTGACTCTTTCCTATGTTATGATAAATTGCGATTGCCTCAATGACTGAGATTAGAGTTTGTTGGTTCTCAATAAAGTTTATGATTCATACTTGAAATTGTGATTGAATTGTTACTTTAGCATAAGAGATCATATCACAATATATATATATGTGTGTGTGTGTGTTGCTGTTCTAAGAATGATCATGATGCCCTCATGTCCGTATTTTATCTTTATCGACACCTCTATCTCTAAACATGTGGACATATTTTTCGATTTTGGCTTTCGCTTGAGGACAAGCAAGGTCTAAGCTTGGGGGAGTTGATACGTCCATTTTGCATCATGCCTTTATATCGATATTTATTGCATTATGGGCTGTTATTACACATTATGTCACAATACTTATGCCTATTCTCTCTTATTTTACAAGGTTTATATGAAGAGGGAGAATGCCGGCAGCTGAGATTCTGGGCTGGAAAAGGAGCAAATATTAGAGACCTATTCTGCACAGCTCCAAAAGTCCTGAAACTTCATGAAAGTTATTTCCAGAATATATAAAAAATATTAAGCACAGAAAGTTCCAGAGGGGGGGCACACCCTGGCCACGAGGGTGGGGGCATGCCCTACCCCCTGGGCGCGCCCCCTGCCTCATGGGCCCCCTGGTGGCCCTCCGATGCCCATCTTCTGCTATATGAGGTCTTTCGTTGAGGAAAAAATGACAAGCAAGCTTTCGGGATGAAACTCCGCCACCACGAGGCGGAACCTTGGCGGACCCAATCTAGGGCTCCGGCGGAGCTGTTCTGCTGGGGAAACTTCCCTCCGGGAGGGGGAAATCATCACCATCGTCATCACCAACGACCCTCTCATTGGGAGGGGGTCAATCTCCATCAACATCTTCACCAACACCATCTCATCTCAAACCCTAGTTCATCTCTTGTATCCAATCTTTGTATCCAAACCTCAGATTGGTACCTGTGGGTTGCTAGTAGTGTTGATTACTCCTTGTAGTTGATGCTAGTTGGTTTACTTGGTGGAAGATCATATGTTCAGATCCATTATGCATATTAATACCCCTTTGATTATGAACATGAATATGCTTTGTGAGTAGTTACGTTTGTTCCTAAGGACATGGGAGAAGTCTTGTTATTAGTAGTCATGTGAATTTGGTATTCATTCGATATTTTGATGGGATGTATGTTGTCATCCCTCTAGTGGTGTCATGTGAACGTCGACTACATGACACTTCACCATTGTTTGGGCCTAGAGGGAGGCATTGGGAAGTAATAAGTAGATGATGTGTTGCTAGAGTGACAGAAGCTTAAACCCTAGTTTATGCGTTTGCTTCGTAAGGGACTGATTTGGATCCATATGTTTCATGCTATGGTTAGGTTTACCTTAATACTTCTTTTGTAGTTGCGGATGCTTGCGATGGGGGTTAATCAGAAGTGGGATGCTTGTCCAAGTAAGTACAGCACCCAAGCACCGGTCCACCCACATATCATATTATCAAAGTACCGAACGCGAATCATATGAACGTGATGAAAACTAGCTTGACGATAATTCCCATGTGTCCTCGGGAGCGCTTTCCTTCATATAAGAGTTTTTCCAGGCTTGTCCTTTGCTACAAAAAGGATTGGGCCATCTTGATGCACCTTATTTACTTTTATTACTTGCTACTCGTTACAAATTACCTTATCACAAAACTATCTGTTACCGATAATTTCAGTGTTTGCAGAGAATACCTTACTGAAAACTGCTTATCATTTCCTTCCGCTCCTCGTTGGGTTCGACACTCTTACTTATCGAAAAGCTACGATAGAGCCCCTACACTTGTGGGTCATCAATGAATGCTAGAGAATTGGTAATATTAGTAGACGCCATGAAATGCCTATGAATTATTCGCTTGTTATTGAACCATTTGATGTTTGGGGATTTGATTATATGGGACTTTTTCCTTCCTCTAATGGATATACACATATTGTAGTTGTTTTTTGATTACGTTACTAAGTGGGTAGAAGCCATTCCAACTAGTAGTGTTGATCACAACACTTCTATTAAAATGATTAAAGAAGTTATTTTTCTGAGGTTTGGAGTCCCTAGATATTTAATGACTAATGGTGGTTCACATTTTATTCATGGTGCTTTTCGTAAAATGCTTGCTAAATATGATGTTAACCATAGAATTGCATCTCCATATCATCCTCATTTCAGTGGTCAAGTAGAACTGAGCAATAGAGAGATTACATTAATTTTGCAAAAGATTATTAATAGATCTAGAAAGAATTGGTCTAAGAAACTTGATGATGCTTTGTGGGCTTATAGAACTGCTTACAAGAATCCTATGGGTATGTCTCCATATAAAATGGTTTACAGAAAAGCATGTCACTTACCTCTTGAACTAGAACATAAGGCATATTGGGCTATTAAAGAGCTCAATTATGATTTCAAACTTACCGGTGAGAAGAGGTTGTTTGACTTTAGCTCACTTGATGAATGGAGAACCCAAGCCTATGAAAATGCCAAGTTGTTTAAAGAAAAAGTTAAAAGATGGCATGACAAAAGGATACAAAAGCGTGAGTTTAATGTAGGTGATCATGTTTTGCTATAAAACTCTCATTTAAGATTTTTTGCAAGAAAACTTCTCTCTAAATGGGAAGGCCCTTACATTATCGAGGAGGTCTACCGTTCCGGTGCCATAAAAATCAACAACACCGAAGGCACAAATCCGAAGGTGGTAAACGGTCATAGGATCAAACATTATATCTTAGGTACTCCCATAAATGTTGAGTCCAATATAATCAATACCGTAACACCAGAGGAGTACATAAGGGACACTTTCCAGAATGTTTCAGACTCCGAAAAGGAATAGGTATGTGGTACGGTAAGTAAACCGACACCAAAACATTTCCAGTAGCAATTTTTCTCCGTTTTGAAATATTTAAAAAATTAGAAAAATTAAAAGTAGTCCGAAATATACATGAGGCCACTACAAGGGTGGAGGGCGCGCCCTACCCCCCTGGGCGCGCCGCCCGTCCTTGTGGCCTGATACGTCTCCAACGTATCTATAATTTTTGATTGTTCCATGCTATTATATTATCTATCTTGGATGTTTTATATGCATTTATATGCTATTTTGTATGATTTTTGGTACTAACCTATTAACCTAGAGCCCAATGCCAGTTTCTGTTTTTCCCCTTGTTTTTGAGTTTCGCAAAAAAGGAATATCAAATGGAGTCCAATCGAGCTGAAACTTTACGACGATTTTTTATGGACCAAAAGAAGCCCACGGAGCACCGAATATGCACTAGAGGAGACCCAAGGCCACCACAAGGGTGCCCCCCCCGCCCCGCCCTAGGGCGCCCCGCCCCCCGACGTTGTGGGCCCCTCGTGGCTCCCCTTGACTTGTCCCTGACGCCAAAAATTCTTATAAATAGGGAAAACCCTGAAAATAAACCTAGATCGGAAGTTCCACCGCCGCAAGCCTCTATAGCCACCAATAGCCAATTGGGGCCCTGTTCCGGCACCCTGTCGGAGGGGGAATCATCACCGGTGGCCATCTTCATCATCCCGGCGCTCTCCATGACGAGGAAGTAGTTCACCCTCGAGGTTGAGGGTATGTACCAATAGCTATGTGTTTGATCTCTCTCTCTCTCTCGTGTTCTTGATTTGGCATGATCTTGGTGTACCGCGAGCTTTGCTATTATAGTTGGATCTTATGATGTTTCTCCCCTCTACCTTCTTGTAATGAATTGAGTTTTCCCTTTGAAGTTATCTTATCGGATTGAGTCTTTAAGGATTTGAGAACACTTAATGTATGTCTTGCATGTGCTTATCTGTGGTGACAATGGGATATTCACGTGTTCTACTTGATGTATGTTTTGGTGATCAACTTGCGGTTCTGTGACCTTGTGAACTTATGCATAGGGGTTGGCACACGTTTTCGTCTTGACTCTCCGGTAGAAACTTTGAGGCACTCTTTGAAGTTCTTTGTGTTGGTTTGAATAGATGAATCTGAGATTGTGTGATACATATCGTATAACCAAACCCACGGATACTTGTGGTGACATTAGAATATCAAGGTGACATTAGGGTTTTGGTTGATGTGTGTCTTAAGGTGTTATTTTAGTATGAACTCTAGGGCTGTTTGTGACACTTATAGGAATAGCCCAATAGATCGATCAGAAAGAATAACTTTGAGGTGGTTCCGTACCCTACAATAATCTCTTCGTTTGTTCTCCGCTATTAGTGACTTTGGAGTGACTCTTTGTTGCACGTTGAGGGATTCTTATATGATCTAATTATGTTATCATTATTGAGAGAACTTGGACTAGTGAAGGTATGAACCCTAGTCCTTGTTTCTAAGCATTGAAATACCATTTTTGCTCACTTTTGTTACTAGTTACCTTGCTGTTTTTATATTTTCAGATTACAAAAACTTATATCTACCATCCATATTGCACTTGTATCACCATCTCTTCGCCGAACTAGTGCACCTATACAATTTATCATTGTATTGGGTGTGTTGGGGACACAAGAGACTCTTTGTTATTTGGTTGCAGGATTGTTTGAGAGAGACCATCTTCATCCTACGCCTCCCACGGATTGATAAACCTTGGGTCATCCACTTGAGGGAAATTTGCTACTGTCCTACAAGACTCTGCGCTTGGAGGCCCAACATGAGTCTACAAGAAGAAGGTTGCATAGTAGACATCATGGCCACCTCGTGTGCCCTCCGGACTCCGTTTTCTTGCACGTTACTTCTTATAGTCGGTGAAAATTCAGTATATAAGCTCCGAAGGTTTTAACCACTATACCACGACAATATCTCTTGTTTTTGTTTCAAGTTGTTTTTTTGACAGATCTAGATCACCGTGACGTCTCCCCAAGTGCCCCCAAGGACAAGTTTTTCGAGAAGGTCATCAACCCCTACCTAGCGGAGGTGCTGCGACACCCTCAAGCCATTGAGATGCATGAGGGGGTGCTGCACATCCACGATGTTGAGTGGTCGAAGAAGACCGGAAGCGTGGAGACGAGACTCGAAGCAATGGTGCAGCAAGTTTTCAAGTGCCAAGGGATGGTGGAACGTGGAGTCAACACAAATCACATGATGATCGCGGAGTTCACCAGCAATCACAAGCTGGATGCCAAGAGCATTGAGGAGGCCATCTTCAAGCTTCATGAGAAAATCGAGCATCTCCAAGCCCAGATCTATGACCTGTTACCAAAACTATGAGTATGAATACATATTTAAGAGGATGAGTTTGGCTGCAGATTTGAGGATCCCGGAGACTCGTTCATCTTTCTATGATGGTGAACATATGCCTTATAAGATGGATTACAAGCCTACTTCATCAACAACTCCATCATCACCACCTCCAAAGAAAGAGACATAAATACATGGGTATGGCACTCCCCTTGGCAACTGCCAAGCTTGGGGGAGGTGCCCCGGTATCGTATCACCATCACACCTCTATCTTTATCATTTTTCTTAGTTCGATCCTTTTGATTATATCTTGATTTAGTAGAATAAAGTTTTAGTATGATCCAGCTTTGAGTTTTGTTTCGATCCCTATCTATGTAATCGAGTCCGTGAGTTATATATAATAAAGAGTAGTTTTTAGTTGAGGGCTTTTGTCTGCTTGCTATGATCTTGAGAGAATAAAATAAAAGAAAATAATAAAAAGAAATAAAAATATCATATATTGATCTTATGGAGAGTAATGACTTCACATATAAAGAGTATGGTGAATAAAAATTGTTGAGAGTTGACAAACATAGTTTTGGTCATTGTTGCAATTAATGGGAAGTAATAAAGAAAGTGAGGCTTCACATATAAATATACTATCTTGGACATCTTTTGTCATTGTAAGCACTCATTAAAATATGACATGCTAAAAAGTTGATGGTGGACAAGGAAGACAACATAATTGGTTATGTTTTCTTATATCCGAATAGAAGTTATATTGTCATGGATCATCCAACATGTTGAGCTTGCCTTTCTCTCTCATGCTAGCCAAATTCTTTACACCAAGTAGAGATACTACTTGTGCATCCAAACAAACCAGTTTTTGCCATGAGAGTCCACCATACCTACCTTGAGTAAGATCCTTCAAGTAAGTTGTCATTGGTGCAAGCAATAAATATTTCTCTCTAATATGTATGATCTATTAGTGTGAAGAAAATAAGCTTTATACGAACTTGTGATACGGAAGAAATAAAAGCGACTGATTGCATAATAAAGGTCTTTATCACAAGCGGCAATATAAAGTGACGTTCTTTTGCATTAAGATTTTGTGCATCCAACCATAAAAGCGCATGACAACCTCTACTTCCCTCTACGAAGGGCCTGTCTTTTTCTTTTATCTCCTACCCGTATACAAGAGTCATGGTGATCATCACCTTTCCTTTTTACACCTTTTCCTTTGGCAAGCACCATGCGTTGGAGAGATCTATATATATATATATATATATATATATATATATATATATATATATATATATATATATATATATATATATATATCCACTCGGATGCAGGTTTTCATAAGGTATTATTGTTGACATTATCCTTGAGGTAAAAGGTTGGGAGGGAAACTATAAGCCCCTATCTTTCTCTGTGTCCGATTGAAACTTTGTACCCATAAGTATCACGTGAGTGTTAGAAATGGTGAAAGATTAAATGATGGTTGAGTATGTGGACTTGCTGAAAAGCTCTTATATTGACTCTTTTCGATGTTATGATAAATTGCAATTGCCTCAATGCTCTGAGATCATAGTTTGTTAGTTTTCAGTGAAGTTTCTGATTCATTACCTTGTGAATGAATTGTTACTTTATCATAAGAAATTATATGACAATATAAGTTGATGTCCTAAAGATGATCACGATGCCTTCATGTCCATATTTTATTTTATCGACACCTCTATCTCTAACATGTGGACATATTTTTCGTTATCGGTTTTCGCTTGAGGACAAGCGAGGTCTAAGCTTGGGGGAGTTGATACGTCCATTTTGCATCATGCTTTTATATCAATATTTATTGCATTATGGGCTGTTATTACACATTATATCACAATACTTATGCCTTTTGTCTCTTATTTTATAAGGTTTACATGAAGAGGGATAATGCCGGCAGCTGGGATTCTGGACTAGAAAGGAGCAAATATTAGAGACCTATTCTGCACAACTCCAAAAGTCCTGAAACTTCACGGGGAATATTTTTGGAATATATAAAAAATATTGGGTGAAGAAAGCACCAGAGGGGGGCCACCAGCCAACCAGAAGGGTGGAGGGCACGCCCTACCCCCTGGGCGCGCCCCCCATCCTTGTGGGTCCCATAGCAGGCCTCCGACGCCCATCTTCTGCTATATGGTGTGTTTTGACCTGGAAAAAATCAGAAGGAAGCTTTCGGGATGAAGCATCGCCGTCTCGAGGCGGAACCTAGGCAGAACCAATCTAGGGCTCCGCCAGAGCTGTTCTGCCAAGGAAACATCCATCCCGGAGGGGGAAATCATCGCCATCGTCATCACCAACGATCATGTCATCGAGAGGGGGTCAATCTCCAGCAACATCTTCACTAGCATCATCTCCTCTCAAAACCCTAGCTGATCTCTTGTATCCGATCTATGTCTCAAAACCTCAGAGTGGTACATGTGGGTTGCTAGTAGTGTTGATTACTCCTTATAGTTGATGCTAGTTGGTTTATCCTATGGAAGATTATATTTTAATATCCTTAATGATAATTAATACTCCTCTGATCTTGATCATAAATATGCTTTGTAAGTAGTTACGTTTGTTACCGAGGACATGGGAGAAGTCTTCTTATAAGTAATCATGTGTTGGTATTCGTTCGATATTGTGATGAGATGTATGTTGTCTCTCCTCTAGTGGTGTTATGTGAACGTCGACTACATGACACTTCACCATTATTTGGGCCTAAGGGAAGGCATTGGGATGTAATAAGTAGATGGTGGGTTGCTAGAGTGACAGAAGCTTAAACCCTAGTTTATGTGTTGCTTCGTGAGGGGCTGATTTGGATCCATATGTTTCATGCTATGGTTAGGTTTACCTTAATTCTTCTTTCGTAGTTGTGGATGCTTGCGAGAGGGGTTAATCATAAGTGAGAGGCTTGTCCAAGGAAGGGAAACACCCAAGCACCGGTCCACCCATATATCAAATTATCAAAGTAACGAACGCAAATCATATGAGCATGATGAAAACTAACTTGACAACAATTCCCATGTGTCCTCGGGAGCGCTTTGCTTTATATAAGAGTTCGTCCAGGCTTGTCCTTTGCTACAAAAAGTATTGGGCTACCTTGTTGCACCTTGTTTACTTTTGTTACTTGTTACCCGGTACGAATTATCTTATCACACAACTATCTGTTACCGATAATTTCAGTGCTTGCAGAGAATACCTTACTGAAAATCGCTTGTCATTTCCTTCTGCTCCTTGTTGGGTTCGATACTCTTATTTGTTGGAAGGACTATGATAGATCCCCTATACTTGTGGGTCATCATCATGCTTGCTGGAGAACGATGCGACGCTGTCGAGGAGAGGGAGCTCACCTCCAGCAGGAGCTTGCCTCCCTCGATGCGCCACGCAATGCGGCACTCCGCATAGTGCATGAGGTCGAAGGCGCCGTCTGGGAAGGGGAGTCGCTTCATGCCGATCACACCGAAGATGGTTGGGATCCTACGCTCAAGTGCAAACTGGATAGCAGTGGGGACGCCGGAGGACCAGGGCTACCTCATAGAGGAGCCGAGCGGGAGGCCCTAGCCGACGTGCGGGTGGCCGACGAGCTGGCAAGAGGTCCCGCCGTCCTGTGCAAGAGATCTCTCCTGACTAATGCCCTTAGCTGATTTCGAGCTCAACGTTGTACGGTTCTTCCGAGTAGCTACGCATCGGCCTCCTTCTCCTCCCTTGTCTCCCTCTCGAGCGATAGAGAGGCACAGCCGCACACGAGCTAGCGTCATTATCCCTGCTCGATCCCGCTTCTGATACGGCCCTGCTTTTCCCCCATCTCCTCCTGACCTTCAGCGCTTGCGTTGCTCGCCTCTACCGCCTCTGCTGCCCAAGCTCACGCACAAGGTGCCTACCTCTCGCCTCTGTTGACCGTGGATGAAGAAGAAGACAAGTCAATGTGCCTACATGGTAGTTTTTTTGTTTGCCGACTCAATCTACATGCGGGGCAGATCAATTTGTGACGTCATCAAAGTCATTAGAACTTATCATTAGTGTTTTTTGCCAGTGAAATTTTTTCGGCAGGGTGCAAAGTGCATCAATTTCTAAAGTAGTGGTTTTTCTACTAATTGCGTCGCAAATGTGAGGGTTATGTGTTTTTTACTCGTAAACAATGAGATATAAATCAACTTGTTTTTCAACCTCCATGGTGTTCCTTTCAACAAGAATCACATTGCGTTCCATTTCGTAGGGTGTCCGGAGTTTTTCTTGAGGTTATTATGGTCTCCTTTCATTCATACTAGATGGTGACGGGCACTTTGCCGCGTCGTTTCTTGATCATGAGTTAATTTTTTGTGGCTATTTACGGTTAAAGATGAGCACTTTAACACCGAAAACGAAGAAACAAACTGAGCTGATTTGAGCATCATTATGGTTTACTTGGTCTATGGTGTTCGGATTGATGTTTCGATTGCTAGCTGTCTGTGTCTTGGTATATTGCCAGTTTTCATTCTACATAAACTAAATTGATTATCAAACCATTTACACATAATGTTGGAAATATGCCCTAGAGGCAATAATAAAAGCATTATTATTATATTTCCTTGTTCATGATAATTGTCTTTATTCATGCTATAATTGTGTTATCCGGAAATCGTAATACATGTGTGAATAACAGACACCAACATGTCCCTAGTAAGCCTCTAGTTGACTAGCTCGTTGATCAACAGATAGTCATGGTTTCCTGACTATGGACATTGGATGTCATTGATAACGAGATCACATCATTAGGAGAATGATGTGATGGACAAGACCCAATCCTAAACATAGCTTAAAGATCGTATAGTTCGTTTGCTAGAGTTTTTCCAATGTCAAAGTATCTTTTCCTTAGACCATGAGATTGTGTAACTCCCGGATACCGTAGGAGTGCTTTGGGTATACCAAACGTCACAACGTAACTGGGTGACTATAAAGGTAGACTACGGGTATCTCCGAAAGTGTCTGTTGGGTTGACACGGATCAAGACTGGGATTTGTCACTCCGTATGACGGAGAGGTATCACCGGGCCCACTCGGTAATGCATCATCATAATGAGCTCAAAGTGACCAAGTGTCTGGTCATGGGATCATGCATTTCGGTAAGTAAAGTGACTTGCCGGTAACGAGATTGAACGAGGTATTGGGATACCGACGATCGAATCTCGGGCAAGTAACATATCGATTGACAAAGGGAATTGTATACGGGGTTGCTTGAATCCTCGACATCGTGGTTCATCCGATGAGATCATCGTGGAGTATGTGGGAGCCAACATGGGTATCCAGATCCCGCTGTTGGTTATTGACCGGAGAGTTGTCTCGGTCATGTCTACATATCTCCCGAACCCGTAGGGTCTACACACTTAAGGTTCGGTGACGCTAGGGTTGTAGGGATATGTATATGCAGTAACCCGAATGTTGTTCGGAGTCTCGGATGAGATCCCGGACGTCACGAGGAGATCCGGAATGGTCCGGAGGTAAAGAATTATATATAGGAAGTGTTGTTTCGGCCATCGGGACAAGTTTCGGGGTCACCGGTATTGTACCGGGACCACCGGAAGGGTCCCGGGGGTCCACCGGGTGGGTCCACCTGCCCCGGGGGCCACATGGGCTGTAAGGGGGTGCGCCTTGGCCTACATGGGCCAAGGGCACCAGCCCCAAGGGGCCCATGCGCCTAGGGTTTCCAAAGGGAAAGAGTCCCACAAGTGGAAGGCACCCCTAGGTGCCTTGGGGGGGAGGGAAACCTCCCTTGGACGCCGCCCCCCCTAGGCGATTGGATCTCCTAGGGCCGGCGCCCCCCCCTAGGCCCTCCTATATATAGTGGGGGAAGGAGGGCTTTTTCTTCCATGCCTTTGGTTGCCTCCTTCTCCCTCTCCAACACCTCCTCCTCCTCCATAGCGCTTGGCGAAGCCCTGATGGAGTACTGCAGCTCCATCACCACCATGCCGTCATGCTGCTGCTGGAGCCATCTTCCTCAACCTCTCCTTCCCTCTTGCTGGATCAAGAAGAAGGAGACGTTACGCTGACCATACGTGTGTTGAACGCGGAGGTGCTGTCCGTTCGGTGCTAGGATCTCCGGTGATTTGGATCACGTCGTGTTCGACTACCTCATCCCCGTTCTTTGAACGCTTCCGCTCATGATCTACAAAGGTATGTAGATGCATCCGATCACTTGTTTCTAGATGAACTCATAGATGGATCTTGGTGAAACCGTAGGAAAATTTTTGTTTTCTGCAACGTTCTCCAATAGTGGCATCATGAGCTAGGTCTATGCGTAGTTCTTCTTGCGCGAGTAGAACACAATTTGTTGTCGGCGTAGATGTTGTCAACTTTCTTGCCGTTACTAGTCTTATCTTGCTTCAACGGTATTGTGGGATGAAGCGGCCCGGACCAACCTTACACGTACGCTTACGTGAGACCGGTTCCACCGATTAACATGCACAAGTTGCATAAGGTGGCTGGCGGGTGTCTGTCTCTCCTACTTTAGTTGGAGCGGATTCGATGAAAAGGGTCCTTATGAAGGGTAAATAGAAGTTGACAAATCACATTGTGGCTTTCACGTAGGTAAGAAAACGTTCTTGCTAGAACCCTACTTCAGCCACGTAAAACTTGCAACAACAATTAGAGGACGTCTAACTTGTTTTTGCAGCAAGTGCTTTGTGATATGATATGGCCAAAGTTGTGATGAATGATCTATATGTGATGTATGAGATGTTCATGCTATTGTAATAGGAATCACGACTTGCATGTCGATGAGTATGACAACCGGCAGGAGCCATAGGAGTTGTCTATATTTTTTGTATGACCTGCGTGTCATTGAGAAACGCCATGTAAATTACTTTACTTTATTTCTAAACGCGTTAGCCATAGTAGTAGAAGTAATAGTTGGCGAGCAACTTCATGGAGACACAATGATGGAGATCATGATGATGGAGATCATGGTGTCATGCCGGTGACAACATGATCATGGAGCCCCAAGATGGAGATCAAAGGAGCTATGTGATATTGGCCATATCATGTCACTATTATTATTTGATTGCATGTGATGTTTATCATGTTTAGCATCTTGTTTACTTAGAACGACGGTAGTAAATAAGATGATCCCTCATAATAATTTCAAGAAAGTGTTCCCCCTAACTGTGCACCGTTGCGACAGTTCGTTGTTTCGAAGCACCACGTGATGATCGGGTGTGATAGATTCTAACGTTCACATACAACGGGTGTAAGACAGATTTACTCATGCAAACACTTAGGTTGACTTGACAAGCCTAGCATGTGTATAGACATGGCCTCGGAACACAGAAGACCGAAAGGTCGAGCATGAGTCGTATAGAAGATATGATCAACATGAAGATGTTCACCGATGTTGACTAGTCCGTCTCACGTGATGATCGGACACGGCCTAGTTGACTCGGATCATGTTATACTTAGATGACTAGAAGAGGGATGTCTATCTAAGTGGGAGTTCATTGAATAATTTGATTAGATGAACTTAATTATCATGAACTTAGTCTAAAATCTTTACAATATGTCTTATAGATCAAATGGCCAACGTTGTCCTCAACTTCAACGCGTTCCTAGAGAAAACCAAGCTGAAAGACGATGGCAACAACTGTACGGACTGGGTCCGGAACCTGAGGATCATCCTCATAGCTGCCAAGAAAGATTATGTCCTACAAGCACCGCTAGGTGATCCACCCGTCCCACAGAACCAAGACGTTATGAACGCTTGGCAGACACGTGCTGATGACTACTCCCTCGTTCAGTGTGGCATGCTTTACAGCTTAGAGCCGGGGCTCCAAAAGCGTTTTGAGAGACATGGAGCATATGAGATGTTTGAAGAGCTGAAAATGGTTTTTCAAGCTCATGCCCGAATCGAGAGATATGAGGTCTCCGACAAGTTCTTCAGCTGTAAGATGGAGGAAAATAGTTCTGTCAGTGAGCACATACTCACTATGTCTGGGTTACATAACCGCTTGACTCAGCTGGGAGTTAATCTCCCGGATGACGCGGTCATTGACAGAATCCTCCAGTCGCTTCCACCAAGCTACAAGAGCTTTGTGATGAACTTCAATATGCAGGGGATGCAAAAGACCATTCCTGAGGTATTTGCAATGCTGAAATCAGCAGAGGTAGAAGTCAAGAAGGAACATCAAGTGTTGATGGTAAATAAAACCACTAAGTTCAAGAAGGGCAAGGGTAAAAAGAACTCCAAGAAGGACGGCAAGGAAGTTGCCGCGCCTGGCAAGAAAGCTGCCGGGAAGAAGCCAAAGAATTGACCCAAGCCCGAGACTGAGTGCTTTTATTGCAAGGGAAGTGGTCACTGGAAGCGGAACTGTCCCAAATACTTAGCAGACATGAAGGCCGGCAAAACAAAAGGTATATGTGATATACATGTAATTGATGTGTACCTTACCAGTACTCGTAGTAGCTCTTGGGTATTTGATACCGGTGCAGTTGCTCACATTTGTAACTCAAAGCAGGAGCTGCGGAATAAGCGGAGACTGGCGAAGGACGAGGTGACGATGCGCGTCGGGAATGGTTCCAAGGTCGATGTGATCGCCGTCGGCATGCTGCCTCTACATTTACCTACGGGATTAGTTTGAAACCTCAATAATTGTTATTTAGTGCCAGTTTTGAGCATGAACATTGTATCGGGATCTCGTTTAATTCGAGATGGCTACTCATTTAAATCCGAGAATAATGGTTGTTCCATTTATATGAGAGATATGTTTTATGGTCATGCTCCTATGGTGAGTGGTTTATTCTTAATGAATCTCGAGCGTAATGCTACACATATTCATAGTGTGAGTACCAAAAGATGTAAGGTTGATAATGATAGTCCCACATACTTGTGGCACTGCCGCCTTGGTCACATAGGTGTCAAATGCATGAAGAACTTCCATGCAGATGGACTTTTAGAGTCTCTTGATTATGAATCATTTGACACGTGCGAACCATGCCTCATGGGTAAAATGACCAAGACTCCGTTCTCAGGAACAATGGAGCGAGCAACCAACTTATTGGAAATCATACATATTGATGTGTGCGGTCCAATGAGTGTTGAGGCTCGCGGTGGCTATCGTTATGTTCTCACCCTCACTAATGACTTGAGTAGATATGGGTATGTCTACTTAATGAAACACAAGTCTGAAACCTTTGAAAAGTTCAAGGAATTTCAGAGTGAAGCTGAGAATCAACGTGACAGGAAGATCAAGTTTCTACGATCAGATCGTGGAGGAGAATACTTGAGTCACGAATTTGGCACACACTTAAGAAAATGTGGAATAGTTTCACAACTCATGCCGCCTGGAATACCTCAGCGTAATGGTGTGTCCGAACGTCGTAATCGCACTCTATTAGATATGGTGCGATCTATGATGTCTCTTACCGATTTACTGCTATCTTTTTGGGGCTATGCTTTAGAGACTGCCGCATTCACTTTAAATAGGGCTCCGTCGAAATCCGTTGAGACGACACCGTTTAAATTATGGTTTGGTAAGAAACCTAAGTTGTCGTTTCTAAAAGTTTGGGGATGCGATGCTTATGTCAAGAAACTTCAACCTGAAAAGCTCGA
The DNA here is from genome assembly GCF_018294505.1 of Triticum aestivum. Taxonomy (NCBI): domain Eukaryota; kingdom Viridiplantae; phylum Streptophyta; class Magnoliopsida; order Poales; family Poaceae; genus Triticum; species Triticum aestivum. Next base: position 570,784,739 of record NC_057797.1, read on the forward strand.
ACCCAAGTCGGAAAAATGCGTCTTCATAGGGTACCCTAAAGAAACTGTTGGGTATACCTTCTACCTCAGATCCGAAGGCAAGATCTTTGTTGCCAAGAATGGATCCTTTCTAGAGAAGGAGTTTCTCCCGAAAGAAGTAAGCGGGAGGAAAGTAGAACTTGATGAAGTATTACCTCTTGAACCGGAAAATGGCGCAACTCAAGAAAAAGTTCCTGAGGTGCCTACACCGACTAGAGAGGAAGTTAATGATAATGATCAAGATACTTCTGATCAAGCTCCTACTGAAATTCGAAGGTCCACAAGGACACGTTCCGCACCAGAGTGGTACGGTAACCCTGTCTTGGAAATCATGTTGTTAGACAATGGTGAACCTTCGAACTATGAAGAAGCGATGGCGGGCCCGGATTCCGACAAATGGCTAGAAGCCATGAAATCCGAGATAGGATCCATGTATGAAAACGAAGTATGGACTTTGACTGACTTGCCCGTTGAACGGCGAGCCATAGAAAATAGATGGATCTTTAAGAAGAAGACAGACGCGGATGGTAATGTGACCATCTATAAAGCTCGGCTTGTCGCTAAGGGTTATCGACAAGTTCAAGGGGTTGACTACGATGAGACTTTCTCACCGGTAGCGAAGCTAAAGTCCGTCTGAATCATGTTAGCAATTGCCGCATTCTACGATTATGAGATATGGCAAATGGACGTCAAAACGGCATTCCTTAATGGTTTCCTTAAGGAAGAATTGTATATGATGCAGCCGGAAGGTTTTGTCGATCCTAAGAATGCTGACAAGGTGTGCAAGCTCCAACGCTCGATTTATGGGCTGGTGCAAGCATCTCGGAGTTGGAACATTCGCTTTGATGAGATGATCAAAGCGTTTGGGTTTACGCAAACTTATGGAGAAGCCTGCGTTTACAAGAAAGTGAGTGGGAGCTCTGTAGCATTTATCATATTATATGTAGATGACATACTTTTGATGGGAAATGATATAGAACTCTTGGACAGCATCAAGGCCTACTTGAATAAGAGTTTTTCAATGAAGGACCTTGGTGAAGCTGCTTATATATTAGGCATCAAGATCTATAGAGATAGATCAAGACGCCTCATAGGTCTTTCACAAAGCACATACCTTGATAAGATATTGAAGAAGTTCAATATGGATCAATCTAAGAAGGGGTTCTTGCATGTGTTACAAGGTATGAAATTGAGCTCAGCTCAATGTCCGACCACGGCAGAAGATATAGAAGAGATGAGTGTCATCCCCTATGCCTCAGCCATAGGTTCTATTATGTATGCCATGCTGTGTACCAGACCTGATGTAAACCTTGCCGTAAGTTTGGTAGGAAGGTACCACAGTAATCCCGGCAAGGAACACTGGACAGCGGTCAAGAATATCCTGAAGTACCTGAAAAGGACTAAGGAGATGTTTCTCGTTTATGGAGGTGACGAAGAGCTCGTCGTAAAGGGTTACGTCGACGCTAGCTTCAACACAGATCTGGATGACTCGAAGTCACAGACCGGATACGTGTATATTTGAATGGTGGGGCAGTAAGCTGGTGCAGTTGCAAGCAGAGCGTCGTGGTGGGATCTACATGTGAAGCGGAGTACATGGCAGCCTCGGAGGCAGCACATGAAGCAATATGGGTGAAGGAGTTCATCACCGACCTAGGAGTCATACCCAATGCGTCGGGGCCAATCAAACTCTTCTGTGACAACACTGGAGCTATTGCACTTGCCAAGGAGCCCAGGTTTCACAAGAAGACAAGGCACATCAAGCGTCACTTCAACTCCATTCGTGAAAATGGTCAAGATGGAGACATAGATATTTGTAAAGTGCATACGGACCTGAATGTAGCAGATCCGTTGACTAAACCTCTCCCTAGGGCAAAACATGATCAACACCAGAATTTCATGGGTGTTCGATTCATCACAATGTAACTAGATTATTGACTCTAGTGCAAGTGGGAGACTGTTGGAAATATGCCCTAGAGGCAATAATAAAAGCATTATTATTATATTTCCTTGTTCATGATAATTGTCTTTATTCATGCTATAATTGTGTTATCCGGAAATCGTAATACATGTGTGAATAACAGACACCAACATGTCCCTAGTAAGACTCTAGTTGACTAGCTCGTTGATCAATAGATAGTCATGGTTTCCTGACTATGGACATTGGATGTCATTGATAACGAGATCACATCATTAGGAGAATGATGTGATGGACAAGACCCAATCCTAAACATAGCTTAAATATCGTATAGTTCGTTTGCTAGAGTTTTTCCAATGTCAAAGTATCTTTTCCTTAGACCATGAGATCGTGTAACTCCCGGATACCGTAGGAGTGCTTTGGGTATACCAAACGTCACAACGTAACTGGGTGACTATAAAGGTAGACTACGGGTATCTCCGAAAGTGTCTGTTGGGTTGACACGGATCAAGACTGGGATTTGTCACTCCGTATGACGGAGAGGTATCACTGGGCCCACTCGGTAATGCATCATCATAATGAGCTCAAAGTGACCAAGTGTCTGGTCACGGGATCATGCATTTCGGTACGAGTAAAGTGACTTGCCGGTAACGAGATTGAACGAGGTATTGGGATACCGACGATCGAATCTCGGGCAAGTAACATATCGATTGACAAAGGGAATTGTATACGGGGTTGCTTGAATCCTCGACATCCTGGTTCATCCGATGAGATCATCGTGGAGTATGTGGGAGCCAACATGGGTATCCAGATCCCGCTGTTGGTTATTGACCGGAGAGTCGTCTCGGTCATGTCTACATATCTCCCGAACCCGTAGGGTCTACACACTTAAGGTTCGGTGACGCTAGGGTTGTAGGGATATGTATATGCAGTAACCCGAATGTTGTTCGGAGTTCCGGATGAGATCCCGGACGTCACGAGGAGTTCCGGAATGGTCCGGAGGTAAAGAATTATATATAGGAAGTGTTGTTTCGGCCATCGGGACAAGTTTCGGGGTCACCGGTATTGTACCGGGACCACCGGAAGGGTCCCGGGGGTCCACCGGGTGGGTCCACCTGCCCCGGGGGCCACATGGGCTGTAAGGGGGTGCGCCTTGGCCTACATGGGCCAAGGGCACCAGCCCCAAGGGGCCCATGCGCCTAGGGTTTCCAAAGGGGAAGAGTCCCACAAGTGGAAGGCACCCCTAGGTGCCTTGGGGGGGAGGGAAACCTCCCTTGGCCGCCGCCCCCCTAGGAGATTGGATCTCCTAGGGCCGGTGCCCCCCCCCCTAGGCCCTCCTATATATAGTGGGGGAAGGAGGGCTTTTTCTTCCATGCCTTTGGTTGCCTCCTTCTCCCTCTCCAACACCTCCTCCTCCTCCATAGCGCTTGGCGAAGCCCTGACGGAGTACTGCAGCTCCATCACCACCACGCCGTCGTGCTGCTGCTGGAGCCATCTTCCTCAACCTCTCCTTCCCTCTTGCTGGATCAAGAAGAAGGAGACGTTACGCTGACCGTACGTGTGTTGAACGCGGAGGTGCCGTCCGTTCGGTGCTAGGATCTCCGGTGATTTGGATCATGTCGTGTTCGACTACCTCATCCCCGTTCTTTGAACGCTTCCGCTCACGATCTACAAAGGTATGTAGATGCATCCGATCACTCGTTGCTAGATGAACTCATAGATGGATCTTGGTGAAACCGTAGGAAAATTTTTGTTTTCTGCAACGTTCTCCAACACATAAATAGACCTCTCTTTTCTCTAACTTCCCTACTTTGCACACGTGCAGGCATAGCCCCTAGACTCATGTACATCGCACGCCCCATTTACCCCAGTTCACTCGTGCCTCTGCTCTCAGAATCACTCCCCTTACACTGGTTTTCATCCCGAAAAGGACTCTAATCTCGCAACTTAGTTGCCTCCCAAACTTAGGTAATGAGGTCAGGTTTAGTGCCATGAGGCCTATCTACAATGGCTCTCCCATAGGTGCCCATGTTGTCTTGGCTCTTCAACATTTGATCTTTCCGGTCTAGCTCTCCCCAGCATTAGCACAATGTTGGTCTTTCATCATGAATCCACCGCCCGAAGAGCCCAACGGGGAAGACGAAGAAAGCAGTGGCCCAATTGCTCGCCGCAGAACCAACAAGCTCGCACCACCCCCTCACAAACGCGCAAAAGTAGAAAACTGGGTTGTCCCTCCACCGACAGCTAAATAACCCGCACTCATAGGAGGTACTATTCAGCATGCAATGCTTCGAAGGGCAACCAGGCATTCGCTTTGGTTGGCTACCAGTCCCTCTATTAGGCCACAGCCCACCCAAAGAAGCGGAGGAAAAACAAAGAGAAGAAAAAACTATAAAAATGTAGTCAAGATATTTCAAATTTCCAAAAAATAAAAATTATTCACAAATTTTGAAAATGATCATGAATTTAAAAATCTTTACGGATTTGAAAAACTGCTCGGGAATTCTTAAAACATTTTTAAATTTATAAAATGTTTTTGAATTTTAGAAAATGTTCCTCGCTATACCAATCTTGAATTAAAAAATATTCATGAATCCGGAAAATGTTCTCGGATTGCAACAAAAGTTCCCCGAAATAAAAAATGTTCATAAATTTTAAAATATTCATGAATTTAAAAAATGTTCACGAATTTAAAGATTTGTTTATCCATCAATATAGTAGTGCCATGTGAGTGTGTGAATAAAAAATCCAACCGTAGCCCACAATCAATCCACTTTCTGACATGTGGGGCCACAAATGCAAAACCCACCTTATATTGGGTGGTGGTCGGCACCGGCAAGACACATGTTGCGACAGGCGAATGCCAGATGTGTGCGTGGTTGTGTTCATGCGCAAGAGTTAGGTTTGAAGGCATCGATTTGAGCCAACCAGCTTGTGCCTGGGTCTTGGTGGCTTCACCTTTAGACTCAAAATGAAATAAGTTGTAACAAATCTTGTAACGCAAAACACACTTCTCGATCCAGCTTGCACCTCTAAAAAATTTCAGTTTAAACCAGCACTTATTCCACTGACCAGTGGGGTTCACCATGAGGCCAAAGCCTGGATCGCTCACAGCTCCCTATTTCCAGAAAGCTTAGTATCTCTAGTGATAATACAAATATCATAGGAAAAGAAAAGTTGTACAAATGAGATGACATATATCTCGAAAATTTTCATCGGGTCTGAGCTAAAGTTGTTTTCATTAAAATATGAAAGGTAAGGACCAATTCTATATAGGAATCTACTATCTACTATATCACTACCCTAGGACTGGAGACCTCTCATTTAATTAAGGACATTGGGTTTTCAATTTTGACTTGGTCAATAATATTTTTTCATCAAGTGAGGTGTTTAATTTTAAATTTGATTCACAATTTTGACTGATCAATAATTTCCCCAATCAACTTATAAAAATATATTAGTTTCGCGTACGGTCTCATCACTGACAAAAAAAATGCTAACATGAAACATTGTAGCACCAATATGATTTCGGATTAAGTTTCCAATTTTTGACTTGGTCAACAATTTCTCAGTGAGCTCTCTCATTCAATGAGATGTTCAATTTTAAATTTGGTTCATGATTTTGACTGGTCAATGATTTCTCAAATCAATTGACAACAACCAACTCATAAGGATACATCAGTCGCGCACCATCTCATCACCTATACAACCATGCTCCCATCGAGTACTATCATGTGCCTATAATGTAAAGCATAAACTGTGCTCCACACGAGAGCACATGTGTGCTCTCATGTGAAGCACATTTGTGCCCCACTTGAAGAACACACGTGCTCCACGCGGGAGCATACTTATGGTCCACGAAAACAAAATAATGTATATGAAAAAAATCCAAAAAATATAAAATAAAATAAATAGCAAATAAACCATTGCTATGGAAGAAATGCCCAGTGCATGACATGTGGCGGCGCGCCATATGGAATGCTGGAGCACTCGCTAGGGAAGGTGCCCTCTATAGGGGGCACTTGTGGGCTGGTTGCCCAAAACATTTTTCTGTTTCTGGGACAAAATCCTGGATATTTACCGATTAGCATTAAAAATTTGTGGGCCAAACGGTCCTAGGTTTGAGGCTCACCACCTTCTATTTAATTTAATCTGAGCATTTGAGCATAACTCCTCCTATTCTCAACTTGGTTTATTTATATTCTGATAATTTTGGTTTTTTGTTTTATTTTTTCCCTTTCTTTCTTATATTTTTTGTTTTGCTTTCTATTTTTAAAATAAAAATAAAACACCAGAAAGTAAAAGAAATAAAGGATCAAGGAAACTACAAAAGCCACTAAAAAACTCCTACCGAATTTTTTTAAAAAAATGTGCACTGTCCTTGCATATTAGGCCTAGCCCATTGTGCATCACCCGACGGCGCCATGTACCGGGGGTCGCCCATCATGCCACGGTATGACCCGTAGTCCCGGACACACTACCCCCCCCCCCCCCCTCCAAGGTCTACTCAAAAAGGTGCCACCAAATTTGCAAATAAGGCATGTATATTTAGTACTCCCTTCGATCCATATTAATTGTCGCTTAAATGGATGTATCTAGACATATTTCAGTGTTAGATACATCCATTTAAGTGATAGCTAATATGAAATGGAGAGAGTAGATCCAATAGGATTCTACCATGTAAACCGACTCAGGTCATATAACCCTACCCCTTGTCCACCTATACAAGGAGAGTAGCAGTATGTCGAGTCGGCATGCTCTGTAGGCTCAACACATCTCTCTCATACGAGACAACCACCACCAATACAATCAGACATGCACGAGCAGGGTATTACCTCACCTTGGGGGCCTAAACCTGGGTAATCCTCTGTCTCATGTGCAGCCAATCTAATCCTCTATGCGGTGTCTACTCTGTGATGATTATTATTGGAAATTACATCGACCTTGCCTCCCTGTACAAATCTCTGACAACTTGAGACAGTGAGGGTCGGGAACTCCTAGTCACCACCTTCAAGGAGAACTTCCCCTATAATGCATGGGAACGGGCGACTGTGTAGACCCATTTGGCTTAGCAAGTAGCCCCTTCGCACTACTTCAGCCATACTGAAACCAAATAACTCTAGTACAGCAGAAAAAAGGCTTCTCCTACTTTCCTCCCCTTGGGAAAAAAGTTAGCCCCAATTTCTTTAATGATTTTTTAAATGTTCATATATTTTTAAAAACTTCATGAATTAAAGAAATGTTCACAGACTTTCATAAATATTCATAAAAGTCATCATAAATTTTAAAAATGTTTATGAATTCACAAATATTCAAAGTTAGAAAACTTCAATGGATACAAGAAAATGTGAATACTAAAAATGTTCACACACAAATATATTTTTTGAAACAACATTTATAAATTTGAAAAAAGGCACCAAACTGAAAAGAAACTAAAATGGAGAAAAAACAAAGACAAAGAAATAAGAAGCAAAAAGAAAATAAGAAAATGGAGAAAGTAAAAAATTGCACAGAAAACTAGTAACCTATAGAGAACTACTAAAACAAAATAAAAATATTTTTTTTTCTAACACAATACATACGCAGACGCTTATACATGCGCACATACATTCACCCGTATGAACGCATGCACATACACTTACCCCTATGAACACACGCACGCACACCCTACTCCTATGTGAGCACCTCCAAAGAACTGAGCGGGCACTTCATCTTAAAATTGATGAAGTCTCCACAAACACCTTCGTAGTTGACGAGAACGTCTCCTCCCACTAAACGCACATCACTGAAAGGCCTGAAACAAATTCATAAAAATGCGAGCACCAGCGTCAAGTATAGGACTTGAACCCTGATGGGTCGGGGACACCACTGTTCTCCTAACCATCCAACATAGGTAGGTTTCATAGCCGATGAAGGGAGCCTCCATTGGCCTGCCCACCTAAAGCAACGCCACAGTCACAAGTGAGTATTTTGTACGGATAAGTTGTATTTCCCGCAATGAGCGGGAAATAGGATATTCTGCGAGCGTCATATAAGTTATCACAATCACGCTATGTCTTGCTTGCTGTGAGATGGTAGCTGACCTCGCCTCAAGGGACCTAATTAGTGGGTAAACCTTGTAGGAGTTGGTTTTTCGTTTCGTTCATTTTTTATTGTCTTTCACTTCTGTTTTTTATTTTTGTTTTTATTTGAGAAATAATAAATATATAATTTACAAATTAATTTACTTAATTTCAAAAGCTCGCCATGCATTGAAAAATGTTCATCTAATATACAAAATTGTTCACATAATTTTTACAATATATTCATATCATTCAAAAAAATTGTTCATCCATTTAAAGCATGTTTTGGTAATATTTAAGCAACGTTTACACAATCTAAATTTTTGTTCACATAATTTTGGAAAAATGTGTTGTACTCCCCTTGAAAAGAAATATAAGAGCGTTTAGATTACTAGAGTAGTGACCTAAATGCTTATATATTTCTTTACAGAGGGAGTACCATTCAAAAAAGAGTTCATGACACTAAAAAATATGGTTAACACATTAAAAAAATCACATGATTACAAAAATATTTATGTCCTTTATAAAAAATACTGAACTTGTGTTCAAAAACTGCTCACCGTGAACTTTAATTTTTTTATCGAATCTGCATTTGACAAATGTTCAAAACTTTTTTGGGGAAGTGTTTAAAATGTATCTGGAAAACATTTAACGTGTATAATAAAAATGTCCAATCTATTTAGTAAAAATGATCAATGTGCATTAATAAATTTGACATGTATTTGAAAAACGAAAAAATCATGACATTTTTTTAAATATTCAATGTGTGTTTTAACAAAATTCGTCATGCATTTAAAAAATATCCCATTTACATTTCAAAAATGTTGAAAATCTATTTGGCAAAATATTCAAAGATGTATTTGAAAAATTACTAACATGTATTTAAAAAGTGTTCAATATGTATGCGAAAAATGTTGAACGTGGACTTAAATAAAGTTGACAAGAATAAAATGGAAATAAAAAATTAGAAAATTTCAAAATAAACCAAAAAATACTAATGAAAACCAATAAAGAGAACACTCAGAAAACAAAAAAGATAAAGTAATAACACAGATTTTTTTGCATGGAAGTCCCTAAACCCAATCTTACCGGTCTGTAATACCATCCCAAGACCACTCTATTTGGTCCGCTACTAAGACGTGCGCAAAGCCGTGACCAGAAGCGAGACGGTGCTACATCTTGCAGTAACTGAGATATAACACTCGCGGGTTATCACTGAGTTTCCTATTTGCTACTCCCTGCAGTGGATTGTCATTGATTCGAACAATAGGTATACACCTAACGAGTACATGGGCAGGACATTTTGCGCTAGGAAGACCTTGTGGGTTTGGGCACAACTTGGACGGTTTCAACCCGCTTTTTGGTTTTGGAAACCTTAAAGATGGTTCCTAACCAAATTTTTATTTCGTTGTTGTTTTCTGTATTATTTTACCAGAGCTCTCGGTTATTTATTTTCTTTTGCTTTATGTTTCTTTTTTTTAATATTCATAAATATCATAAATGTTCAATATATTCAAAAATTGTTTGGAATTTAAAAATTAAATTCTAAAAAAAATCAATGCTTTGAATTTCAAAATTGACCTTATTTTTCCAAGGCAACTCATGTTGACAAAAAATGGTCAAAATTCAAAAAATGTTATGATTTTCCAAAAAATATCCACAAATGAAAACGTTTGCTTTTTTAAGAAAAAACTCGTTTTTCTAAAAGTGTTCAGGATTTCAAAAAATATCTTGTTTTCTAGAAAATGTTCAGATTTTCCGAAAAAAACTTAGTATTTCATAAAATGACCATGTTTCAAAAAATTATTAGCGTTTTAAAAATTGCTCAGAAATTTAAAAATCTCGGGATTTTAAAATTCATTCCCAAATGTCAAAATAGTGTTGGTATTTTCAAAATTTTGTTTCTGTTCCAAAAAATCTTCTTGTTTCCAAAAAATGTTCAATTTTTTTAGAAAAATGTTGTTTTCTAAAAATGCCCATGTTTTTGAATAAGTTCATGGTTTTATTTTTTTAGAATTTTTCTTTTTGCTAACTGACGTGAATTAAAACCACATGCTACAGATTATCAGTCGCTGCAGTATTTTCCCGGTTTGTTCTAGATTGCTGCAGTATTAATGGGCCAGGCCAGTTCGCTCACTCCTGCGCAAATAGGAGGCAATTTGACGCTTAATGCGTTCAATAGGTGCTCCTGGTTATCACTGTTTGTTTGCTTTGTTATGGGCTTGCCTAATCCTCCCAATCCTTTCTCCCCCACTGGCAACTTTACTTCCGCGCTAGGCCGAGCTTCTACGACGGTCGAGCCAACGTGTCGTCATAGCTTTGTTTTGTGTTTTTTCTTTTTCAGGAAGTACAACTGTGCTTCTTGCGAAAGCAAATCTGCGTTTTTATCTTATTTCGAAAGCATAACTTGTGATTCTTGTGGAAAAGCAATGCTTCCCCAATTTGTTTTCCATCCCAATCGTAGGGAAAACCAGGCAAAAACTAAAAAGTAAAACAAAAGCTCATCTAAAAACTGAAAACGCGTACAGAAAAATAGTTATAGAGAAAATTCATAGGAAGTGCCTAGTACGCGGCACGTGGCAGAGATTGGGTGCATCACTTAGCACGCTCTCAGGCCAAAAAAAGACCCTCGCAGGAGCGCCCCATGGGTTAACAAACCATCGCAACATGTTATACTGGACGTCGTGATTATAGAACTGATGAAATCACTAATTAAGGGGTATCCCTTACAAAGATCACTCCCACCTTTCCAGACTGTAGGGATGAAAACGGAGCGAAAACGGACGGAACCGGGTGCTATCATATTTGTTTTCATATTTTGCTGCAGAAGCGGAAACAAATACAGAAACCCCGGAAATGGAAACGGAAATAGATACTACTGGAAACAGAAATGGAGCGAATACAAAGCGGACACGGAAACAGAAGTGGACGTTGGCCGGAACTTAAAAACCCCTCGAATCATAGAGAAACGCACACAAAAACAAACAAATTTAATTAATTGGTAACACGGCTAGAAAATAATATGATTATGTCAGCAACTTAGCATAGTATTGCAATAGTATTGGACAATTGTGTATGGATCTAGTTGAGTACGGGTGTGGTAGTAGAAGTTGGGATTCAAATGATCCATTCTGCACATTGTGTCATTGTGTGTTGTTTAGTGGTTGGACTACAAAGTAGCCATAAGCCTATAGTAAAAACATAAATTCCATATTCACGAAAACGGAAAGTTTCGTTTCCACGTCTGTTCCACCGGAAAACACTGTTCCGTTTTTGCGGCTTCCGTTTTCATATAAAAAAAAATTCTATTTTCACTTTCGTTTTGGAAATTTCCATTTTCACTTTCATATTTCCTCTCCGTTTTTATTTTTCTTCCGGAAAAGCGGAAAGTTTCCACTCCATTTTCATCCCTACCAGACTGCGACAAGTCGTGCACTGCATGTGCCCATTTTGTTGCAATCTGGAAATTTTCCTTTTTTTTCTGTAAATTCATTTATTCAAAATATTTTATCTCCTATATCTTCCATTCAAATCATGAATATTTTCATTGTTGGATTTCTCACGTTGAAATCTTTAAAACTAGATACCCCTTGATTAGTGGCTCTTCAGCACTGGCCTCCGGTGAGCATCGCGCGATGCAACTGCCCAATCCAGGGCCGTTCCAGGCCCGTCCGCGGTACAAGGCCGGAGCTCGCTGCCTCCAGAGAGACCCGTTCGGTGGGACGGTCGCGGACGGGGGGTCGGCCAAGCCCGCGTCCGCGTCCGACCAGATTCGCTCTTGGTGTTGCTCATGCTACGGAACGGAACGGAGCAGACCGTCACAACGTACGTGTTGTACCGGACGGCCATTCCTCCCTCCCTCGTGCTCACCACAGAACTGGCCATACTGAACTGAAGTGGTCCGCGTGCAGGGTGCAGCCGATGCAAGACCATATCCTCCTCGACGCGATATTTTCCAGCAAGCTCATACTACTACACAGGAGTAAAGCGCCAGCTCCTGCCGCAGCCTGCAGGCATGGACGCCCACGTCCACGTGGGGATGGACTGATCCAGTCCGAGATAGATATCGTATCATCAGGCGACCTTACTTACTGCCACACAGTAGGTTTTACTGCACCGCACGAGGCAGCCACGTACACCATGCAAATGCAAGCACACGTGAACTTGTTGCGCCCGCACAGTTGTTTCAGTTCGCACTGTGCGCCGTCCCGTACGTGCGCACTGGCGCCCACGATAACTCGTGTCGCCTCCAGGCGCGAGGAATCCGTCCGGTCACTGTGCAGGGCTCGCCGCAGGACGACAGCGTGACCAGAGCGCTCACGTACCACCACGTGTGCATGCGCAGCTCACCTACAGCTACAGTGTACCAGCCGAATGCATGCATCAATGCCGCTCGCTCGCTCGCTCGCTCGCTGCATCTGTGCCTCTGGCCTAGGCATAGCTAGCTACGTCCACCGACGGCGTCCCCAGCTAGTAGAAGCTAGCCAGGTAGCCTCCACCAGCAGCGAGTAAAGCCGTCGCCGTCGGCGACGCGGCCAGGACGCGTACGTGCGTGCGGCTCGAGGTTGGTGCATGGTGCGCGCGCGCGGCGCGGCCGTCCGGCGCGGTGGGTTCGACCACGATGCAAATATGCGTGATGCATCATCGACCTCGCGTCTAGCCCTGGTCAAAAGCGCGGCATAAAAGAGACGCGGCCCATGAGAAATGCATATGCACGATCGAGCTACCTGCTCTAAACTCTAAACAAATTACAAGGTTGATCATCATTGCAGATAAAGCCCATGGTGATCACGCCCACTCGATCCATCCATCCATCGGCTGCGGCCAAAGGCTCCCCCGTGACCACGTACGTACTTGCTACGCATACAATAGCCATTAGGAGTCCATTAGTCAATGCTCACATGCCGAAAGTGCGCGATCGAGAGATGATGCCATTTTGCGGCGCCGTCGAGTCATCACCGGCCTGATCATATAAAAGATCGCCGTGCCGTGCGCCAGCCGGGGCCTGGGTTTACTCAGTGCACGTACGTACGTGCACGCGCGCGCGCCTGGTTACTTTTGTGTGCTCAGCTCGTACGTGCAACAAGGAATAGGACAACGCCGGTGGGCTGTGGTGCATCTGTGCATGTGTCCGGCTCATAGTTTAACTTGACTTTTGGCCGCGGCGACCAAGGTTTTGGAGGTTTGGGCCGACCCGAATCAGCTAAACAACAGGCGACTGATTGATCGATGAATGGTATCGCAGCTGGCGGCCGGTCACTGAATGAGATGGGCAAAACTATTGGTGTTCATGTGCGCTTTGGAAACGATCACATCAGAGGACACGTACTCGCGAGTAGGACCATGTGCATGCATGCATGCCTGAACACCAAGGAAAACACCTTTTTTTCTAGACATAACATAGATAGTGTGCTCACTGCTCACAAGCCAGCACCCTATCGCCCAGCTAGCTAGAGCTCCAATTTTTGCACTGCGTGCAGTGTCAATGTTGCCACGCCGAGGATTCCACATATTGACATGATGCCGCTGAGTGAAGAAGTCTAAGTAAGGTATGAAAAACTAAGTATAACTACAATATGAAGGTTTAAAAATGCTTCTACTCGTTAAAATGTAAAATTGAGTATTATGTTTTGCGGGGAAAACCTAGAAAATTGGAATTCAGGTATTTAAACAATGCATTTCAGTATAATTTTAGATTATGTTTTTGTGTTATTTTGTTCGCATGCCATATAGTTTTGTTCGGCAAAGGAAAAGTGCATGACATGCATATGATTTGACCCAAAACGAAGAGTTACTTCCTCCGATCAATATTACTTGTCTCTCAAATGAATACGGTATTTAGACTTATCCATTTAAACGACAAGTAATATGAATAGGAGGGAGTATTACAATCCTTGAGATCCACCTTTTTCCCGGGGATCTTGTGATGCACCTTGATTGCTCTTTTTCAAAATATTTGACTGTGTTGTGTCTTGACTAGCTCTTTGATATGGTTATGGAGCTCCTCTTAATATTAAAATATTTCTTTATCAAGAAAATATTGTGTCCACCTAGCTTCTGACCCAGTCGGCACATGGGTCTGCCATGTAGGACAACTGTGTCAATGTCTTTTTTTTTTTTTTTGATCGTAAACTGTGTCAATGTCTTTCTTTGGGGATGGGTTGTTCAAATTTTGGAATGAGTTTTCTTAAATCCGGTAACTCGTGGAAACATTCCCTAAATGTAACACTAGTCAGTATGTAGTCTATATTATATTTATAAAAGAGCAAACATTATCTTCTTTAGGTGCACCCCACAAAACGTACACGAATACATTACCATTGCATGATTAGTCCCACTAAACTCAATCTAACGGCTAGCCTTAACCTAATTTGTTCTCTGTGTGCACTTAGCAATTTACATTGACTGATCGTACTCCACCGCGGAGGAAAATATGAAAGTCCACGTCCGGTCAATTAGGAAACTATAATCACGGTCACTCGTATTAAGAAACTAATCACGGACGCATCTAGTTATTAGGAAACTAATCATAAACGCATCTTATTATTAGGAAACTAATCACGGACGCATCCTATTATTAAGAAAATAATCATGCGCGCATCCTATTAAAAAATTAATCATGGACGCATCTAATTATTAGGAAACTAATCATGGACGCATCCTATTAGATAACTAATCATGAACACATCTAATTATTAGGAAACTAATCACGAGCGCATCCTATCGTCTCGGGAATCGTGATCGCGAGTCGCCTGTCGTCACCAGCCCACCACCCGCGTGAGCCACAATGGGAGACACGTGAGGAGGAGCTGTGGCTTCCTCCGAACACACACACGTGTCGTCGCTGCTTTCGTCTTCTGCCTGGAGGCTAGGTCACTTTTCTACTGACTGCAACGACTTCGTTCATGTCCTGGCATGTTCTCCGAGAATCATCGGCATCCGCGTCGACTTCAGCTCCGACCACAATACCCACGCTGACAACCACCCACCGCCGACGCCCTTCAAGTGGGGGCAACGCTGAGTATCCTGGACCAGTATAAGCGGGCCAAAAAAATCGAGTGGGAGGCGCCCCGGTGCATGAAGGGCGTCGCCTCAAAGCTGGACGACCGATTCACCTGCGTCGACAACGCCGCCCAGCTGGTGAGAGGACACGGTCGCCGCGGCCGCTCGCAGGCCTGAACGACGGAGACGCTCGCCTTCACGCAAACGCGCCGCACACGCGCACTAATCAAATAAGCACCGAGTGTTGTTGTTTTTACTGTCATCGCTACCTCGTCAGTGGTGACACATCTAGAAGTACACGAACTAGAGATGAGGCAATGAGAAATAGAGGCACGCTGGAGCACACACAGTTGGGTTTCAGGCAACCAATGCCTTCTTTCTTTCTTTATTTTTACACTGATTTTCGCGTACCTGCAACAGACATCCCTGTTTTTTCAAGTACTGACTGCCGGCTATTACATGGCCAACTCACGACTACATAGTGAACTCACAGACAAATTCGCTGAACCAAGACCTTACTTGCAGTCATGAAATTACGTGAAAAAACCTAGAAGTTTGCATAAGTTTTAGTGAAAAAAATAAAGTTCGCATAAGTTTTACTAAAAAAACCTGAAGTTTGCATAAGTGTATTTATTTGTCCAGCAGATACATGGCAATTGTAATTTTACATGAGCATTTTCATACCGTCCTTATCCACAGTTGAGTTAACATGTTTTCCTGATAGAAAACTTGGACCACATACAAGAGAAGCAAAAAATGCATGTTGATTATGATGATGACGAATGTAGGATATTTTGTGGTCATGGTAAATTCTCATATCATTTATTTTACTTCATTATTGCACTCTACATTACATACTACGCACGACCACTTTGGTAGAGGTGACGAGTTCGCATCATACAGAGAGACCAACCATGTTTCTCCGAATATCTTGAATCATGATCCTTATGACTTCATCTCTACTACTTATAAAAAGTACATTTTTTTCATTTGACTATTTCTTGACTTGAGAGGTAAGGTATGTTTTATCCACTAGAGTTGCTAAAATTGGAAGCGTGTCTGCAGTTTTTTTCTTTCTAAACCGGCATTTGTTGGCCTTTTTTGCCACTGTTATTCTTACAAGTGGTAGCCTACGCATGTTGAAGACCATTTTCAAATTATTTATCTTCATATCATTATTACTACAAACTAAGAGGATATTTGTTATATTGTCAAAATTTTAGAATGTTGAGCCCTTAAAGAAATTTGTAGTACTCAAGTAACTGTTTCAAGTTGTCGTATTAATGCTTTTGTCTTGTAATAATAATTCTTGACTGGAGTTTATTGGCACTGAAACGGTTCCTTAGCTTGTCCTAAGTGACATTTTCATGTGTATACTTGCATAAATGTGTGCATATGGAGAATCATGATAGATGTTCTAAATAATTTTGAGTTTTATACATTGGGAACACTGGATGGTCTTTTAATACAGGAGACATGTTGATTAAGGAGAAACGATATTTCAAATTGTTTGTACGAGTAGGGAATAAGAGATTGTGTATTTTATAGGGAAAATTCAAATTTATGAATAACTTGTCTTGTATTAAGTTTAGTATAGTGTGTTAATCCAAATAGATACGTGGTGCACGTGCACACTTATTAGTTCAAATAGACGTGCGTTACACGTGCACACTTACTAGTTCTATTAAAACATCTTATATTTATGAACACAGGGTGAAGAGGCATAAGGGCATCTTCAAGACGGACACGTAAACCTTTCGCGGTCTGGATGTGATTTCTCCCGCAAACCGGAGACAAAAGTGGGGAAGATTTGCAGAAGTCCGGACAAATTCCAAGCCCGTTTCTGACCGCCCTGGCTCATCAAGAACCCCTCCCCCCTCCCGCGCGTGCTCCCGCCCGACGCCAGCTGCCCGCATTCATGCTGTTGCAGAGCGCGCCGCTCCGCATTGAAGACAGCTCAGGGCGGTAGCGACCTCTTACTACCTCCGCCATTGAAGCGGCGCGCTGGCCGAGGGCTGGACATGCCTCCTCGCCGCATTCATACGTCTTTATTAAACCCGCGTGGAAGCCGAAAAACCTATTACAGCCACACGTTCGCTCATGAGCGGACCGACATTAAACGCTATGCCGGTCAAGCTCCTCCCATCTGCCCTCTATTTATACGAGGCCAGATGTCGGGCAACAATTGCACCCCTCCGCCGATCTGATCTCCTTCTTCATCATTTCCTTCACTCTTTCGATGACTTTCGAAGAGCAGTTCTCTGGCATACAAGCCGGCTAGGAGGCTTGTCGAGCCCGCCGGATACGAGCGAGGCAGCTCGCTGCTCCACCTCCCGCGCCTGACATGCCAGAGCAAGTTGTCGCCCCAAACCGCCGCGTGGTTCAGCAACTCGCCACTCCAGAACAACTCGACGAGGAGTGGTGAGTTTCTCCAACCGGCATGGTGGGGAGCACGGCGACACGGACATCGCCGACCAGTGCATGCGACCGCACCATCCGCTATCGACACGTGCGTAACCGCGCCATGCACGCAGAGAAAGAAGTCGGTTCTGCGGACGTGGACGAGGTGGCGGCCGGCACGTCCGGCCCGCTTCCATCATCAAGAAGAAGTAGAACACGGGAGGCCGCCGTCATTTGGGTCCGAGGAAGGCCACCGCCGGATACCCGGCCGGTTCTCCTTTATCTTAGACCATCCTGGGTGTTGGATGTCGACCTCGCGCATCCATGTCCGCAGACGGATGCGTGAGGATTTTTGTAGGTTGCCATTGGAGATGCCCTAACTAACTCTTGAACTTACGATATACAATAGCATGCTTTTTTTTAATGAGTTAGTTTTATCAGAAAGATAAAACGAACTTATGTTAGTGACAAATGAAAATATATTTATTCGTAATAATTGAGGGCATGCTATAAACCCAGCTAGAATTAGCTCAACCCCATGACATAATAACTTATGAAAAAACCACTCAATTATCAGTGCAAGTTGCACAACCAAGATCTAAAGGAATATGTTTCCCACATGCACGCACGCACAAAACAAAAGAAAACACAAAGAAGGCCAGAATGCAGCAGCGTAAACAAATCCACATGAAAAGCCATTAACTTAGGGCATCTCCAGCCGTTCGGCCTCCCAGGGCGCCTAAATAGAGCGGCCTGGGGGCGTGCCGGCGCTAGTTCGGCCCCTGGGGGCGACCTAGCTCCCAGTCACGCCTCCAAGCGCCGGCCCCAGAATGCGGGAAATTTAAAACTTGGTCGTTCTCGCCCTCAAAAGACGCCACAAATCCGGCGATCGGACGTAGTCTGGCGTTACAAAAAACAGAGCGTCACACGCCGCAAGTTCGCGTGCATGATTCACTCGGCGGGGTCGGCTCCAGGCATTGGCGGAGTCGGCGTGCTCGGGCTCGGCGGTGTCGGAGCTGCTTCGGTGTTGGGCTGTGTCGGCGCGGCTTCGGCACTGCTGGGCGGCGACGTAGAGGCGTCGTTCGGGCTTGGCGTCCGTGTGGTCGTGGGCACGGGAGCTTGCGTCGTCGGCGTCGTCGGCGTTGCCATCCGCATCTGATTCAGGATGAGGCCGCGCTCCGCCATGTACCACGCCCTGAGCTCCTCGTCATCGCTCTGGAGCATGTCCGCCCCGCCCATCAGAAAAGCCATGTCGGTGTTCCTCTTCTTCGTGGCGACGTTCGTCCGGAGCAGGTCGAGCTTGATGGCGTTGTTCTTCATTAGCGACGACCACCGCGCCTCGATCTTCTCTTCACGTAGGATGGCCCGGGCCTGGGCGTCAGCGAGGCAATGCTCGATGGACTCCTGCACTCGCGCGGTTGCCGCGTCGGCGTTTTTCCCCTTCTTTGCCAATTTGTGGCCGTCCGGCCGCCCCTCACTCGCCCCCGAAGTCGTCGCGTCCGGCTTGTATGTCTCCTTGGCCTTGTCGAGGGCACGTCGGACTTCCGCCCACTTCTCACACTTGTCAATGCGCTTGTAGACGTGGAGGTGCTTGAAGTCGGCGTCTTGGTTGTCGCCCCGATACATGGCGAACATACGCAGCAGCTGCGCGGAGGAACAAACAGTTGGCGGGCGGCGGGCGTAGCCGACGAAGATATGCGGGCGAACGGCGTGCGTACCTGATCCTCAACGCTGGCGCAGCCGCGACCTCCTCGACGATTCCATGCCATTTGTTGCACGCCAACTGGATACGCCCCCAATGGTTCGCCATCGCCTTGGAGCCGCGCTGCATGTAGACGCCTTTGAAGTACGGGTCGACGAGCTTCCGCTCGTCGAACTCGGCCTTGATGCGGTCCCAGTACGTCTCCAAGCTCTGGTTCGCGCCGGTGGTCGGGTCGAGGCAGACGACTTTCTATGCTTCGGCGAGGCATTCCTCCTCCTTGGACGTCCACTTGATGCGCGGTTCGCCTGACCTAGCCGCCCGCTTCTTCTTCTTCTGGCGCCCCTTCATCGGAACAGGAGCCGGCTCCTCCTCCTCCTCCTCCTCCTCCTCCTCCTCCTCGGGTTCCTGCGCTTCGTGCGCGTCCTCGCCGTAGACGTAGCCGAGCTCGGCCTCCATGTCGCCGTTGAGATCCACTACCTCGTCCTGGGTGGCGAACCCGGGAGACGCGGCGGCCGCGGTAGATCCTGTCGCGATGATGTCGTCCATGTCGGCTCCTGTGTCGTTGGCGTCGTCGAGGTGCGAGAAGGGCAGCGGACCACGTCGGAGATGGGGCGTCGGTGTGGACGCGTAGGCGGCGGGCGGCGAGTAGTTGTATGGAGGGTACTGCACGCCGACGAAGGCGGGCGAGGGTGTGCTTGTCGCGGGGTGGCCATGGGGGAAGGTCAAGTTTGGGTTGAACCCCCGTGCGTGTCGCCGTCGGCGTAGCCGGGCGACGACATCCTCATGGAGAGCCGACGCCTTGCTGTCCCCAGGGCGCGTACAGGGCGTGGCTGACGGCGGGTGGATTCATCATCCCCGCGTGGTCGACCGATGAGGAAGACGCCGCCGCACGCGCCGCGTTGTCGCGGGCCTTCTTGGCAATGGCCCTGTTCCGCCGGTCGGTGGTGACTGCGTCGCGTCGCTGAATTTCCACCCTCCACTCGGCGCTCGACATGCCCGGTGGCTTCGATGGCGGCGCCCTCGGCTTCCTCTGCTTCGGCTAGGCCACGGTGCCAGTCGTGGTTGCCACCGCGCGCGGCATGGCGTACTTCTTCGGCGGCATGGCGGCGACTGGAAGGCGAGCTGGAGGGGGTTTGGAAGGAGAAAGGGAGAGAATGACGGGAGGAAGGCGAGCGAGCGGGAGAGATGCGAGGGAAAAGCGTCAAGAAACAGCGGGAAAAGGCCCTCGGGTCGCCGCCAGGGCGGGCCTACGCGCCTTTTTCGCTTGTGCCGGCTCCCCAAACGCCCCCCAGGGCGCCGGGTTCGGCCTGGGTCCGCCGACACCAGTTTTTACTCGAACCGGCGAAAAACGGGCTTCTGGGGACGCGACTGAACCGTTTTTCTGACGCCAGTGCGGCAAAATCGCCTAGAAACGGCCTGTTGGGGGCGCGGCTGGAGATGCCCTTATGGCCTAGTGATCGAGTGGAAGAGACACCGCGAGTCGGAAGGCGCCACGCCACCGCCCTCGGAGTTGCTTTCCTCTAGCGAGAAGGTCAGGCCATCAGGGCCACCGTGTCGCACGTGCGAACGAGCTTATGATTGGCGCCTCCGCCAGCCAGCCAGCAGCAACAAAAGAATGGCTGCGTGATCTGCGTGGACCGATCGGTATGCATCAGATCAGAAGAACGTACAACGTACAGCGAAAGCGAGAGGCGGCCACTAGCTAGTCGCTCGATCGTTCCATATGATTGGCGGCTCTGCGATGTGCGTGCGTACGTACGTACTCGCAGCAAAACTGCAAATCGATCGTGCGTTGTATAGTACTGTACAATAATATGCATGCATGTACCGGTGGTTGCAATGCACTTACGCTCCCGAGTGAGTTGCATGATACAGCCCATTGACAAGTCATTGCTCCTACTACTTGCTAGGTACGTACCTTGGGAATTATAACTTTATAAGATGGCATCATCGATCGATACATACATTTGTTTTTGGTGGTCCTGCATGCGTGCGCGCTCTAGCCTCAGGAAAGGCCCCCTTGGAAGAAAGCTAGCTACAGTAAAGCTTATGATTGATTGCACATCTGAGAAAGCTAGCCATCGTATTCTAGTTTCTTGCATGCAGCTGAGCTTCTTCGGTCGCTGAATTACCAGGACCGACGGCTGCAGCACTCCTACCCGTTCTCTTCTTTTTGAGATACGGTGTTGCAGTTTATTGCGTGCTCCTGTGTCTGTGGCTGTGTGTATTGGTTGCTGTTGGAGAGGGCGACAACGCCGACATGCACGGTAGCTGGATAGCCATGTGGGCTACCAAATGGATGCGGACCAACTCGATCTCGATCGCATATTAATTGGGTCGGTGGTGTGTGCGTGCGTGCATGCATGCTCTCCTGCACATGGCCTGGCTGCCCCTCTCCACTCCTCTCGTGTCGTCGAATGATACGCACGCGCGCGCCAATGATGCATCATTTCATACCATGATCCATCTCTGATTGAACACGGAATGGCAAGGCTCCAGCACCGCACGTACACGTACGGCGTCCCAAAATGGAACTGAAGCTGTCCGTACGTGGCATGGCATGCAGCACCAACAAGTTTTACCTAACATGTACTACGACCATATATATACTTCTGTGCCATCTCACGTCGGTCTTTTATCTATATGTAAATTTAATCCTACATTTTTTTTCAAGAGTATGCAATTGCGTACCATATTTTTATAGAAGGCGGAATACAAGATGACTACAACTCGCCGTGAACAACAAATGTAGTACAAACTCTACACCAAGGCTAGTCGAAGACAGCCACCGTCAACATTGCAACTACAACACAAAAGAGCCTGTCCAACTAAGCAACATGGCCGCGTCTCGACCGACGCCAAACACCTCCGAAGATTAGCAGCTCCAACTGAACAGCCACCATCCTACTTACTTCCAAGGGGGTGGTACTAGCTAGTACAGTACTTTGTTTTTGTCATTCACTTTGACGTGTATAACTATATATTGACCTGATATGCTGTCGCAAACGAACAGTACGGATTATCCCACCAGAGATACGGTCAACAAAGCATCTCGCGGAGTTTTGGATCCATCTCGTCATGTTTTCTGTTGATTTGTTTCTCAATGCCTCACGGGGTTGTCTCGAGTGCAGATATTAGGGAGCCATCGGTCGTCTTGTAGGCTTGTACAGTAGCTAATATTGGCATACATGGCCACACGAGCACTACATTAGTAGCTAGTGGCAGTAGTTGATTTCTAGCAGTGCTTCTAGAACTTGTCGATCTTGTCGGATCAGTGGATCAAATATCCATTAATCTGTTTGTGGTACGTATATATGGGTGGGTTATTTGTCCTGATTCCTGACGTTGATTGCACATTGTTTTTCTCCTGTTTGAAAGCTTGACGGGTGTCGTCAGTGCTAACATAAGCAGGATTTCGAATCCCGGGAAACACTACTTCGATCCAAGTACTGCATCAGCATCGATCCTCTCGCGGGATCCCGGGAAACATTGCCCCTTGCGCAACTATTTTTGGCACTCAGTACGTCAGGCTGGAAATGCAGATCGAATAGTACATTTGACTGATATTAAAGAGATAAATACGACACTAGTCCTATACACACAAATAGTTGATCTCCACTAACTCAATTCTGGTGACAAGCAACTATGCCAACTCAGCATGCTACCATACATCCCCACTAACTTTAATTCTTTTGCGCAAACGGTAAACCCCGAACGTTGGATTCTTGTTTATGGCAAATCGAATGGTTTTTATAGCAATTTAGTTGTCGCGTGGATGACAAGTTTAGCTGCTAAGTAGGGCAATTTCCTGGCCAGAAATAAACTGAGGATGGATTTGCCTTGCTTACTAACTAAACTTTCCATGGTCAATAAGTATAAATTGCCAAAAAAAAACCTTAGCCTCGGTCAAATCCGGAACGTTCAGGACTTATGGGCATCCTTCTTTTAACATGCAACTATGGCAACTCGCCATGCCATTATGCATGAGAAAAAAGACTCACCTTAACATGCACAATGCATGCTATTCATATTCAATAAATATTCCGCAACTATATAATAATCAAATACAGTAAATTATATATGTATTAGTTTCAATTCCCTTATTGCTAATCCAAAGAATGAACATTTATACTACCATTACCATATCTCATAGAAATATCTGGAACACATCCAATTCCTGTAGCAACACGTGTGGTGCATATGTGGATCATTGAACTCACATGCTCTAGCGAGGGCGTCATGTCTCACACGCTAGAAAAATATATAGATCGGGGAGAAATCCGTGAATCTCACTAAACTCTTAGTGAATGCATCTACATGTGTAAATTTGAGCACCAAGGTTTAAATATTCTAGTCAATACAGAACATTTATCGACAACCTTAGTTGGTAAATAAGTAAAAAAAATGAATAATATGATCAAATAGTTGTGCCATTTGCATTTCAGCAACATTCAAAGTTATTTACCTTCAAAGAAAAACCTAATGGACTCCCAAGCAGTATAAATAGTAACCTAAATTTGTGACTATGAAGACTTGAACTAAGATGGTGAACTGCATACTTGTTCCATGAGCTCCATTGGAAGACATCTTGGACCCTGAAATTCTGGAAGTTACAATGATTCCTGGAAATAAAAGAACTAACAAAACGGGTATTGTGAAATCAAATCAAAAAAATATTTCCTCAAAACTGAAATTTGATAATCCATGGAAACTAAAAGAACTGAAATGTTTCATAAAAAAGACCATAAAACATTGGATTGTGAAATGGTTCTTCTTAGAAATCTTAATATTGGATCTCATAAGAATTCCAAAGTCCAAACGCTGAATATCTACAAAGCCATAATTAAACAACTTCATGAATCCCCGATTTTACAATAGTTTAGGGTCCAACTCGTTATTGAGTTCATGGAGGAAATACCAGACGGTTCAGTGGTTGAGGAGCGAAAGATGGATTATTATGTTCCTCCAAACGACACTCTGCAGCACACGGTTGCACAGTAGAGCAGATTAGTACGGACAGACACGCGTGGTTAGCAGTCCCGAACTAAAAAAGGCAGTGCAGTACAAGTACGGTGTGGCTCACGGATAGGCATGCATCGGCTACGGCTAGGCTCCAAAAGCCAAACTAGGTATGGAACCTCGGAAAGCAAGAGCACGGCAACAGCAAGTAGGCAAGTACACGAGAGTGGTCATGGCCGATCAAAAGTCGTTCGCTGTTCACGTCCGTGCATCCATGCACGCATGCACATGTTCCGTAGTCGTAGGCACTGTACCACCATGCATCCTCTACGGAGCTCTAGCCACGTACTAGTACGCCCGCATGCATGCATGCATGCACGGTCGGTTTCCCGCGCATGCCCGCACCGCGCGCCGGGGCATGCAGTTACGGCCACGTGCACCCGTGCCATGACCATGCTGCCTGCCTAGCCTTATTAGGTTTGGTACTGCTACCAGCTAGCTAGTGTGGGCGTGTGTACACGTACCGTACGTGTGTGTGGAGACGTCGCTAGCATGGCTAGCTAGAGCAATGGGGTGCTGCTATAGTGTACGCGTATGAATTTATTGTATTGTTGATCTGTGTACAGGACTGCACCGCATTGACCATGTATCCTGCTCCATACGGGCGGATCGAGCACTGTGTCCATCGAGGACGACGCATCACGTCATGGGATAAACACACGTATACTGTTGCAAAAACAAAAAGGTATAGGTATACATGTTGCAGGCATGGGTGGGATGGATAATTGTATCATGCAGATTCCGGGCTACGACTTGCTAGCTTCTCGCGACGGCATGCAGCTGTGTTTTTTTTAAACTATAATGCCGCTCTATTAAAATGAAACTATCTGGAACTAGCGCAACCCGCAAATCGATATCACATACCAGTCTGCAAATATTGAAGGGTGTGTGTGTGTGTATTAGCCCCTCCCTCCCCTCCCGCGCCGCTCCCGCGCGGCGACCGGGAGGGCAAACCCCAGCGCCGCCAAGCGAGCTCTCCCTTCTCCTGCCCTCTCCTTGCCGCCGCCGGGCTGCGTCGCCGGGCAAAGCCCGGTCGGCGTCGGCGGCGGCGGGGCATCTCCTCCCCACGCGCGGTGTCGGCAGGCGCGGGCGTCTGCATCGAGCGGTGGCGGCGCGCTGGCGGCGGGGCGTGACGACGCGATGGCGGGCGGTGCGGGGGCGAGCGGCGCGGCCTGTTGCTCCCGCTGGCACCTGGCCGAGGCGTGGAGGCTGCGCGGGGCCGCCGGGCTGGCTCGATCTGGCCCGGCCAGATCTGGATGCCTGGGTTGCGCGGGCACCGCCGGGGCTGCCGCCGGCGGGTGGTCCGGTGCTGGTATGCTGGGGCGGCGGCCCCAGGCTGAGGCGGATTTGCTCTCTTCTCCCCGGAGCGGAGTCCCGTCATGGTGGCTGGTCGGGAGTTGCGGCGGATGTGCGGCGGTGTCCCGGCGGAGGCGCTGATGTCCCTGGCCGTGAGGGCGGCGGGGATGCGGCGGGTGGAGGCAGGCAGGCGCTGGTCTCCCTCGACCAGGGGCTGTGGTGGACGCGCCTACTAGGCGGCGTGGTGGTCTGCGGATGTGGCGCGGCGGCATTCGGTTCCCCTCTCCACGGTGATGGCCCAAGGTGGCAGCTTTGCCCCCCACTTCCAGTTTGCTGAACTCCGGAGATGATGGGCGTGGCCAAGGAGAAATCCGGCGCGGCTACGGCTGCGGGCAACGGCGACGCTCGTGGGCGCCGTCTCCTCCCTGGAGGCGTTGTCATGGCCATGTCCATCCGCTCTACTGACACCGGAGGAAACTCTAGGCTCGGTTCACCGGGCCAGGCAGCGGTGGCGTATCGGCGCCGTCCCCTTCTTGGAGGCGCTGCCTAGGTGCTTGGGGTGTCGTCCGGGCACGCGGCTGGTGGATTGCCTCGCTCGCCTCGGCGGTGTGGCTTGAGGTGCATGGCTGTCATGTGCGGGATGTTGCTGTGGACATGAGCATCCGGGGCGCTATGTACTCCATCATCGATGCCTCATCGGCCATATCTTCTTCGAGTCAGACTAGCTCCCACTGTCACTGGCCGATCTTCTAGGCACCATCGGTGGAGAGTGCGTTGATCTAGTTTGGTTAAGTGATTTGTCGTGCTACGAGGTGTTTGATACCGGGGGATGCGGCCTGTGTGCTCTGTGTCCGTACTTTTCGCCATTGTTTGGCTTAAGTTTGGGCAAGGGTGTTAGTTGCCGATGTTGTCACGGTGATTGTGGGTGTTAACCTCTCGGGGTGGCACATTGCCGAAAGGCGTTGTATCAGCCATCTTGGCTCTTCTTCTATGAATATATGATACGCATGCTTGTGCGTATTTGAGAAAAAAAGTCTGCAAATATTGATGCGGGAGCCAGTCATCCAAGCTAGCAGCATATTCTCAATTTTTTTTCTAAAGTCCATATACATGCGCCCACTTAAAATAGCCGCATATCTAATTATAATTTAGCTAAAAAATATCCAAATGTTCAAAGCAGCAGTAGTTTTAATATAATATTACACTCCAACAATACTGTCCCCTTTAACCACCCACAAAATGGTCAATTAGATCACCCTTCCGTTGCTCATGAGATGCTCGATGCCGAATTTATTGATACGTTTGAACAAACTCATCAAATGTGGCCGAATTCTGGTCTGGAAGTTCAATAGGATCACTCATTTTCTCAAATTCAAGACCTACGACAGCAGCCTCACCATCATCCTCGATGATCTTGTTGTGCATGATCACAAAACATGTCATCACCTCCCACAAGGTCTCCGGATCCCACTGTTTAGCAGGTCCACGAACGACAACAAGCAGAACTTCAAATGTCCTCTCAACATCCTATCTTGTTGTTTTTTGTTTTCGGTCAAAGTGAGACTTTTCTAGCGAACAGGGTCAGAGATGGTCTTGACAAAGATAGCCCACGGAGGATAGATACGGTCAACCAGATAGTAGCTCATATTGTATTCATGCCCTGACAGTATAGTGACAAGGAGGACCCATCGCGATTAGGATCCCATGAACTAGGAGTGCCAGCACCAGTTCCTCGATCTTCCTTCTACATGCATACATGATCATGGCTTTCATTCACTAGTAGGAAACAGGGCATTACTCCCGGTTCCAGTCCTGTATAGAAAGGTCGGGACTAAAGCCAAAAACCTTTAGTCCCGGTTCGCTTATGAACCGCGACAGAAGGGGCTCCACGTGACCGTTGCGTGGCGCCTAGGCAGGAGGACCTTTGGTCCCGGTTGGTAACACCATCCGGGACCAAAAAGCATTCACGCGTCAGCAGCTGGCAGTAGCTGGGGTTTTGTTTTTTCTAAGGGGGGGGGGAGGTTAGGGGGTTTTGGAGGGTTAATTTAAGGGTTTCATATTGTGTTAGCTAGCTAATAGAGAGAAGTGACCTCTCTTTCTCCGTGCTTTGTCGATGCTAACTGCTATACATATAGAGAGAACTCGACACGCTAGCTAGCAAGAAAATGAAGGAACCATTAATTACAGAAGATCGTCATGAACATACATAGAGAGAAGTGACCTCTCTTTCTTCGAGAGATTGGTCGAACAACAAGTTTTTGTATATCTATCCGACGCTACTACATATATACAATATAACATCTCTTACAATCCCTAACATCTAAAGTATATGTCAATTTCGAGATGGTATTCTCCCTTCTCATTGATGACGTGGTCAAGAAAGAATCCCACCAATTCATCTTGAATTGCTCGTATGCGATCATGTGGTAGGAGTTCATCCCGCATCTGCCATATCTAATTTAAAGAAAGGGGGTCAATACATATATATGAATGAAACTCAACACAAATGATGGTAATAAAATAAATTTGTGAATATTATTGTTTACGTACTTCATATTATTTTTCAGAGTAGCTCCACTGAAAGGTCATGTTGTAGATGAACTCGCAAACGTAGTATCCACAAAAATCATTCCAGGCTTCCTGCCACAAGCACTTTACGAGAAATAGAGTTCTATCAAACTGATAATCAAGCATGGTAAATGGTATTGATGAAAGTAGAATCAATGGGAGATGCGCGAAACTAGCTAGTACTACTTACTTTCGGGTGTGTAAATCGCAGCTCCCTTGGCAGTCCTGGAGCAATTCCGGTGAATTCTTTCCAAACCCTGCCGGACAAAGAAAATAATTACTTGATATCAATACATGAACAAAGTTGCCGATATGGTGCGATAATGATCGATTGAACTTACTTCTGGAGCATTGCATTCATGTCCGCATAGTCCTGGGGATCTTTTCATCTCGAGTCTAAGACAACTACTACTCCTCGGTCAAGCTTAATCCCTAGCAAAATGAAGTGAAAATTGTGCACGCATGCATAACTCATCAATTATACATTACTATAACCTTGAGTAAGCGAAACCGAATATGCACAAGACAATAACACTCACTCGAAGTTGTAAGGAAAGAGTATTTTCTCTTTGTTTTGATTTCGAAGTAAGGATTGTAGCAGGTTCTTCTCAGTATCTTTGACTCTATTTTTAACCGACCATTCATTTATGGTATTTGGGTTAATGAACCCAATGTCATAGATTTGTGTTTTTTTGCATTCGACGATCTTCAATCTGCATAATATAGTGAGTATAATTAATATATACATGCAATGAATGAGGTGAGCTATCGAGACTTAATTACAGAAGTAATACTTACAGACAGTAGCAAGTCATGAGTCGTTTGCGTTAGCTAGGCATAAGGCAAGGATCTAAGTTTTGTCATCCTTGTTATTAACTTTATTAGAGGTATTTTCATCATGAGTCTTCGTAAACACAACATAAAACATGTTATCCATAGAGGCCTTAGCAATCCTAAGTTGGTTTTCATCATACCCCTTTTGATTTCCCGCAACAATCCAAGAGTAGGGTTGATTAACATTATTGAAAACTTGTTGGATTATGTCTAGAACTGGGACTTCCTTTTTAAGATTCTCATCAAAGATTTTATTTTCCCCCAGCAAATGTCTTAAACCATAGTCACTATTGTAAAGAATTTCATCTATCACAGGTTTTTCATGATGCATACCATAAAAATCAAAGATTTCCCTAGCTTCACGTATTATGTAGTCAAACTCATTCATATGAACAAGAGTGGCCAATTTTTTAGCTCTAGGATTCTTTATAACAGGGAGCTCAAAAAACAATCTTTGCAAGGTAGGATGGGTACGAATAAATTTACTTTCAAGTTTCAGAAGTAGTGCTGAAATAGCATCCGCATAAGATCTAGTAGTTTTAAGTATAGGGGCATCATCAAGACTAAGCTTCCCGACACAACTGAAAAATTCTTGGATACGTTCTTTTCCCATAATGTTCCCTTGCCCCAAAATAAAGGTTTTAGCATCCAGATTGCCCGTACGTCCAATTTAAGGAGTTAGGCCATCATCTATTGGTGCCATACCGAAATCACTCATGATTGCAAGCAAAGGATATATCTGACAAGAAAACGGCGAACGAAAAATAAAGGCGAAGAAAACGGCAAATTTTTGTGAAGTGGGGGAGAGGAAAATGAGAGGCAAATGGCAAATAATGTAAATTGCAAGGAGATGAGATTTGTGATTAGGAACCTGGTATATGTTGAAGATCCTCCCCGACAATGGCGCCAGAAATTCCTTTTGATGTCGCTTGAAGCTACGTTAGTATTTCCCCAAAGAGGAAGGGATGATGCAGCACAGCGGCGGTAGGTATTTCCCTCAGATATGAAACCAAGGTTATCAAACCAGTAGGAGAACCAAGCAACATAACGTAAACAACCCCTACACATAGATAACAAATCCTCACAACCCGACGTGTTAAAGGGGTTGTCAATCCCTTTTGGGTAACGGTGCCAAAATTTGGTGCATGACGGGAAAATGGTTGTAAATATTGATAGATCGAACACCAAATAAAATAAATTGCAGCCAAATATTTTTGGATTTTTGGTTTAATATATCTGAAAATAAAAGCAAATAAAAATAGATCGCAAAGGCAAATAATTGGAAAGAAGACCTGGGGGCCGTAGGTTTCGCTAGTGGCTTCTCTTGAGAAAAATATCAAAGCGATGGGTGAACAAATTACTGTTGGACAACTGATAGAACTTCAAATAATTATGACGATATCCAGGCAATGATCATGATATAGGCATCACGTCCAAGATTAGTAGATCGACTCCTGCCTGCATCTACTACTATTACTCCACACATCGACCGCTATCCAGCATGCATCTAGTGCATTAAGTTCATGGAGAAACAGAGTAATGCAATAAGAATGATGACATGATGTAGACAAGATCTATCTATATAGAGATAGACCCCATCGTTTTATCCTTAGTAGCAACGATACATATGTGTCGGTTCCCCTTCTGTCACTGGGATCAAGCACCGTAAGATCGAACCCACTACAAAGCACCTCTTCCCATTGCAAGATAAATATATCAAGTTGGCCAAACAAAACCCAGATATCAGAGAAGAAATACGAGGCTATAAGCAATCATGCATAAAAGAGATCAAAGAAACTCAAATACTTTCATGGATATAAAAAGATAGATCTGGTCATAAACTCGAAGTTCATCGATCCCAACAAACACACTACAAAAGAGTTACATCATATGGATCTCCAAGAGACCATTGTATTGAGAATCAAGAGAGAGAGATGAAGTCATCTAGCTACTAACTACGGACCTGAAGGTCTACAAAGAACTACCCACGCATCATCGGAGAGGCACCAATGGAGGTGGTGAACCCCATCCGAGATGGTTCTAGATTGGATCTGGTGGTTCTGGACTCTGCGGCGGCTGGATGAATATTTCGTCGACTCCCCTAGGGTTCTGAAAATATTGGGGTATTTATAGAGCAAAGAGGCGGTCTGGGGGGCACCCGAGGTGGGCACAACCCACCAGGGCGCGCCTGGGCCTCCTGGCGTGCCCTGGTGGGTTGTCCCCTCCTCGGGACTCCCCCAGGTGCAACCAGGGCCCAACATGTTCCTTCTGGTCCATAAAAAATCTCCATAAAGTTTCGTGGCATTTGGACTGTGTCTGATATTGATTTTCTGCGATGTAAAAAACACGGAAAAAATAGGAACTGGCACTTGGCACTATGTCAATAGGTTAGTACCAAAAATGATATAAAATGACTATAAAATGATTATAAAACAACCAAGATTGATAATATAACAGCATGGAACAATAAAAAATTATAGATACGTTGGAGACGAATCAAGAGGGTTATGGCAAAAGCTGGATGCACTTCGTGTACAAAATGGACAATCTCTTTCGAAGTATCAGGGTTTAGGACGAAAACTCATATGTTACAAAAGGCATTTCATTTCTTCACATGTAACTGCATTTTGATATTCTAGATCAAAGGCATCATCATAATAGTTGTGGAGAGAAAGTCTTCACTTTTTCTTCGCTTGTGACATTGTCTTATTGCGCCATAACCATGGATAATCTTCATCGTTTAACAGGGTGCTTGGGTCAGCCTTGACTTTGATGGGAGGAATTTCATGAAATTTTTCATAATCTTCAGACATGTCTAGCTTGCCCTCCACTCCACGATGTCTCTTTTTCCTGAAAGAACTATGTGGTGCTTTGGCTCATCGTATGATGTATTCGCTTCCTTATCCTCTCTTTTTCTCGGTTTGGTAGACATATCCTTCACATAGAAAACATGCGCCACATCATTGGCTAGGACGAATGGTTCGTCTGTGTACCCAAGTTTGTTCAGATCCACTTTTGTCATTCCGTACCGTGGGTCTACCTATACCCCGCCTCCTGACAAATTGACCCATTTGCACTGAAACAAAGGGACCTTAAAATCATGTACATAATCAAGTTCCCATATGTCCACTATCTAACCATAATATGTGTCATTTCTCCTCTTGGTTGCTGCATCAAAGCGGACACCACTATTTTGGTTGGTGCTCTTTTGATCTTGGGCGATCGTGTAAAATGTATTCCCATTTATCTCGTACCCTTTGTAAGTCAATACAGTCGAAGATGGTCCCCTGGTCAACGAGTATAGCTCATTAGAAATAGTGTTGTCACCCATGAGACGTGCTTGCAACCAACTGCCGGAAGTCCTGATGTGTTCACATGTAATCCAGTCGTCACACCGCTCCAGGTGTTTGGAGCACAGAATATTCTTGTGTTGACATACAGGGTCACCAAGGTGAATTATGTAGAACTGTGTAGTTTGCTTGAGACCAAGAATGCCCGTCCCTACATATTATTGAGTCTGCTCCTAGCGTGCCTTTTCCAGTCAGTATCCCCTCATACCGCGATTGAGGGAGACCAATCTTCTTAAGGTCAGGAATGAAGTCAACACAAAACCCAATGACCTCCTCTATTTGATGGCCCGTGGAGATGCTTCCTTCTGGCCTAGCGCGGTTACGAACATATTTCTTTAAGAATCCCATGAACCTCTCAAAGGGGAACATATTGTGTAGAAATACAGGGCCCAGAATGGCAATCTCGTCGACTAGATGAACTAGGACATGCGTCATGATATTGACGAAGGATGGTGGGAACACCAGCTCAAAACTGACAAGACATTGCGCCAAATCACACCTTAACCTTGGTAGGATTTCTGGATCGATTACCTTCTGAGAGATTGCATTGAGGAATGCACATAGCTTCACAATGGCTAATCTAACATTTTCCCGTAGAAGCCCCCTCAATGCAACTAGAAGCAGTTGCGTCATAATCACGTGGTAGTCATGAGGATTTAGGTTCTGGAACTTTTTCTCTGCCATATTTATTATTCCCTTTATATTTGACGAGAAGCCAGATGGAACCTTCATACTGAGCAGACATTCAAAGAAGATTTCCTTCTCTTCTTTGGTAAGAGCGTAGCTGGTAGTACCTTCATACTGCTTTGGAGGCATGCCGTCTTTTTCATGCACACGGTGCTGGTCCTCCCGTGCCTCCCGTGTATATTTTGTTTTCCTATACACGCCCAAGAATCCTAGAAGGTTCACGCAAAGATTCCTCATCATGTGCATCACGTCGATTGTAGAGCGGACCTCTAGGTCTTTCCAATAGGGTAGGTCCCAAAATATAGATCTCTTCTTCCACATGGGTGCGCGTCCCTGAAAGATCTTGGATGTCGCCTAGAGGGGGGTGAATAGGCGCTTGAAAATAATTACGGTTTAGGCTTGAACAAGTGCGGAATAAACCTAGCGGTTAATTTGATAAGCACAAAACCTAAAACAACTAGGCTCACCTATGTACACTGCTACCTCTTGAGCACTGCGTTGGTTTTCCCCGAAGAGGAAGGGATGATGCAGCTAAGTAGCGTAAGTATTTTCCTTAGTTTTTGAGAACCAAGGTATCAATCTAGTAGGAGGCTACGCGCGAGTCCCTCGTACCTGCACAAAACAAATAAATCCTCGCAACCAACGCGAATAGGGGTTGTCAATCCCTACACGGCCACTTACGAGAGTGAGATTTGATAGATATGATAAGATAATATTTTTGGTATTTTTGTGATAAAGATGCAAAGTAAAATAAAGGCAAAGTAAAAAGCAAAGGAAATAACTAAGTAGTAGGAGATTAATATGATGAAGATAGACCCGGGGGCCATAGGTTTCACCAGTGGCTTCTCTCGAGAGCATAAGTATTCTACGGTGGGTGAACAAATTACTGTTGAGCAATTGACAGAATTGAGCATAGTTACGAGAATATCTAGGTATGATCATGTATATAGGCATCACGTCCGAGACAAGTAGACCGACTCCTGCCTGCATCTACTACTATTACTCCACTCATCGACCGCTATCCAGCATGCATCTAGAGTATTAAGTTAAAAACAGAGTAACACCTTAAGCAAGATGACATGATGTAGAGGGATAGACTCATGCAATATGATGAAAACCCCATCTTGTTATCCTTGATGGCAACAATACAATACGTGCCTTGCTGCCCCTACTGTCACTGGGAAAGGTTAAGGAAATATGCCCTAGAGGCAATAATAAAGTTATTATTTATTTCCTTATATCATGATAAATGTTTATTATTCCTGCTAGAATTGTATTAACCGGAAACATAATACATGTGTGAATACATAGACAAACAGTATGTCACTAGTATGCCTCTACTTGACTAGCTCATTGAATCAAAGATGGTTAAGTTTCCTAGCCATAGACATGAGTTGTCATTTGATTAACGGGGTCACATCATTAGAGAATGATGTGATTGACTTGACCCATTCCGTTAGCTTAGCACTTGATCGTTTAGTTTGTTGCTATTGCTTTCTTCATGACTTATACATGTTCCTATGATTATGAGATTATGCAACTCCTGTTTACCGGAGGAACACTTTGTGTGCCACCAAACGTCACAACGTAATTGGGTGATTATAAAGGTGCTCTACAGGTGTCTCTGAAGGTACTTATTGGGTTGGCGTATTTCGAGATTAGGATTTGTCAATCCGATTGTCGGAGAGGTATCTCTGGGCCCACTCGGTAATGCACATCACTATAAGCCTTGCAAGCATTGCAACTAGTGAGTTAGTTGCGGGATGATGTGTTACGGAACGAGTAAAGAGACTTGCCGGTAACGAGATTGAACTAGGTATTGAGATACCGACGATCGAATCTCGGGCAAGTAACATACCGATGACAAAGGGAACAACGTATGCTGTTATGCGATTTGACCGCTAAAGATCTTCGTAGAATATGTATGAGCCAATATGAGCATCCAGGTTCCGCTATTGGTTATTGACCGGAGACGTATCTCGGTCATGTCTACATAGTTCTCGAATCCGTAGGGTCCGCACGCTTAAAGTTCGATGACAATTATATTATGAGTTTATGTGTTTTGATGTACCGAAGGAGTTAGGAGTCCCAGATGAGATTGGGGATATGACGAGGAGTCTCGAAATGGTCGAGACGTAAAGATCGATATATTGGACGACTATATTCGGACATCGGAAAGGTTCCGAGTGATTCAGGTGTTTTCGGGAGTATCGGGGAGTTACGAGAATTCGTATTGCGCCTTAATGGGCCATACGGGAAAGGAGAGAAAGGCCTCAAAGGGTGGCCGCACCCCTCCCCATGGGCTGGTCCGAATTGGACTAGGGAGGGGGGCGCCCCTTCCTTCCTTCTCCTTTTCCCTTCCCTTTCCTTCCCTCCTACTCCTACTACTTGGAAGGGCTCCTAGTTCTACTAGGAAAGGGGGAATCCTACTCCCGGTGGGAGTAGGACTCCCCTAGGGCGCGCCATAGAGAGGGCCGGCCCTCCCCCTCCACCACTCCTTTATATACGGGGGCAGGGGGCACCCCAAAGACACAACAATTGATCAAGTTGATCTTTTAGCCGTGTGCGGTGCCCCCCTCCATCATAGTCCACCTCGATAATACTGTAGCGGTGCTTAGGCGAAGCCCTGCGTCGGTAGAACATCAACATCGTCATCACGCTGTCATGCTGACGAAACTCTCCCTCAACACTCGGCTGGATCGGAGTTCGAGGGACGTCATCGGGCTGAATGATACGTCTCCGTCGTATCTACTTTTCCAAACACTTTTGCCCTTGTTTTGGACTCTAACTTGTATGATTTGAATGGAACTATCCCGGACTGATGCTGTTTTCAGCAGAATTACCATGATGTTGTTTTATGTGCAGAAAACAAATATTCTCGGAATGACCTGAAACTCCACGGGAGGTCTTAGAAAAAATAAGAAAAAATCCTCGCCAAATATGAAGACCAGGGGGCCCACACCCTTTCCACGAGGGTGGGGGGCGTGCCCCCCTACCTCGTGGGCCCCCTGTTGACCCTCCAACACCAACTCCAACTCTATATATTTGCTTTCGGAGAGAAACAATTCGAGAGAAGAAATCATCGCGTTTTACGATACGGAGCCGCCGCCAAGCCCTAAAACCTCTCGGGAGGGCTAATCTGGAGTCCATTCGGGGCTTCGAAGAGGGGGATTCGTCGCCGTCGTTATCATCAACCATCCTCCATCACCAATTTCATGATGCTCACCGCCGTGCGTGAGTAATTGCATCGTAGGCTTGCTCGACGGTGATTGGTTGGATGAGATTTATCATGTAATCGAGTTAGTTTTGTTAGGGTTTGATCCATAGTATTCATTATGCTCTGAGATTGATGTTGCTATGACTTTGCTATGCTTAATGCTTGTCACTAGGGCCCGAGTGCCATGATTTCAGATCTGAACCTATTATGTTTTCATGAATATATGTGAGTTCTTGATCCTATCTTGCAAGTCTATAGTCACCTACTATGTGTTATGATCCGGCAACCCCGAAGTGATAATAATCGGGACCACTCCCGGTGATGACCATAGTTTGAGGAGTTCATGTATTCACTGTGTGCTAATGCTTTGTTCCGGTTCTCTATTAAAAGGAGGCCTTAATATCCCTTAGTTTCCAATAGGACCCCGCTGCCATGGGAGGGTAGGACAAAAGATGTCATGCAAGTTCTTTTCCATAAGCATGTATGACTATATACGGAATACATGCCTACATTACATTGATGAAATGGAGCTAGTTCTGTGTCACCCTATGTTATGACTGTTACATGATGAACCGCATCCGGCATAATTATCCATCACTGATCCGGTGCCTACGAGTTTTCCATATACTGGTTTACGCTTATTTACTTTTCTATTGCTACTGTTACAATCACTACAAAATACCAAAAACATTACTTTTGCTGTCTTTACTTTTGTTGCCGCTACCACCACTATCATATTACTTTGCTACTAAACACTTTGCTGCAGATACTAAGTTTCCAGGTGTGGTTGAATTGACAACTCAGCTGGTAATACTTGAGAATATTCGTTGGCCCCCCTTGTGTCGAATCAATAAATTTGGGTTGAATACTCTACCCTCGAAAGATGTTGCGATCCCCTATACTTGTGGGTTATCAAGACAAATTTCTGGCGCCGTTGCCGGGGAGCATAGCTCTATTCTTTGAGTCACTTGGGATTTATATCTGTTGGACACTATGAAGAACTTGAGAGATCCAAAAACCAAGATCCATCCCTCAACTACGAGGGGAGGTAAGGAACTGCCATCTAGCTCTGCACTTGATTCACCTTCTTTTATGAGTAAGTTTGTGACACCTACACCTGCTTCTGCTATTCGTTCTGATATGTCGCATGTTATTGATGATGCCACCTCTGCTATGCATGATACTTATGATGAAACTGCTTCTATGCCTGATACTACTGTGCCCCTTAGTGAATTTCTTGATGAACAAATTGCTAGGGCTAGAGAAAAATAAATTATTGAATCTGAATACGATGATGAAAATATGCCTGTTATTCCTGAAGGTTATCTTTTTGATATGGAATCTTCTACTGCTATTTCTGCTTGCAGAGATAGATATGAGCTTAAGAGGTTATTAATTAAATGGAACAAAGAATCACTTAGAGATAGAATGAGACCTGGCCCTGCTTTTGCTACTTCACCTATTTGTGTTCCTGATAAAGACTATGAATTCTTTGTTGATCCTAATATAATTACTTTGGTTGAATCTGATCCGTTTTATGGCTATGAATCTGAAACTGTTGTGGCACATCTTACTAAGTTAAATGATATAGCTGCCCTGTTCACTAATAATGAGAGATCACGTTACCTCTATATACTCAAAATATTTCCGTTCTCATTAAAGGGTGATGCTAAGATATGGTTTAATTCTCTTGATCCTGGTTGTGTGCGTAGTCCCCAGGATATGATTTATTACTTCTCTGCTAAATACTTCCCTGCTCATAAGAAACAAGCTGCTTTGAGGGAAATATACAATTTTGTGCAAATTAAAGAAGAGAGTCTCCCACAAGCTTGGGGGAGGCTTCTCAAGTTACTTAATGCTTTGCCTGATCATCCTCTTAAGAAACCTGAAATACTTGATATCTTTTATAATGGACTAACCGATGCTTCCAGAGATTACCTGGATAGTTGTGCTGGTTCTCTTTTCAGGGAAAGAACACCGGATGAAGCTAAAATTCTATTGAATAATATGTTGACAAAGGAAAATAATTGGGCACCTCTTGAGCCAGCTCCTGCTCCAATTACTGAGTCTATCCCTAAACCAACTCCGAAGAAGAGAGGTGTTTTATTTCTCAATCCCGAAGATATGCAAGAGGCAAAGAAATCTATGAAAGAAAAAGGTATTAAAGCTGAAGACGTTAAGAATTTACCTCCTATTGAAGAAATACATGGTCTTAATTCACCGCCTATTGAATAAACATATGATCTCAATTATTTATTCACTGAAGAACCTCCTGATCTCGATATCCCGACACAGGTAGTAAAGGTAAATTCTCTCTATAGATATGATAAAGCTGAAGTCCCTCCTACTAAAATTGCTAGTCAGTGCTTGGATGAGTTTGATAACTTTATGTATAAGCAAGATGACTTCAATGCTTATTTTGTTAGACAAATAAAAGAAAATGCTTATATGATTAGACGTTTGGGTGATTATATGGCTGATATTAAAGGTGAACTTAAACTTGTTAGCAAACATGCTTCTATGGTTACCACCCAAGTAGAACAAGTACTTAAAGCTCAAAAGGAAGCGCTTGATGAAATGAATAGTAAGAAAAATGATTATGCTGTTAGAGTGGCTACTAGAACTGGTAGAATGACTCAGGAACCTTTGTATCCTGAAGGCCACCCTAAGAGAATCGAGCAAGATTCTCAAAGAAATAATATTGATGTCCCTAGTTCTTCTAAAAAGAAGAAGAAGAAAAATGATAGAACTGTGCAAACTTCTAGTGAACCTATTGCTGAACCACCTGATAATCCAAATGATATATCTATGTCTGATGCTGAAACACAATCTGGTAATGAACATGAACCTAGTAAAAATATTAATGATGATGTTCATGATGATGCTCAACCTAGTAATGATAATGATGTAGAAATTGAACCTGCTGTTGATCTTGATAACCCACAATCAAAGAATCAACGTTATGATAAAAGAGACTTTGTTGCTAGGAAACATGGTAAAGAAAGGGAACCTTGGGTTCAGAAACCCATGCCTTTTCCTCCGAAACCATCCAAGAAAAAGGATGATGAGGATTTTGAGCGCTTTGCTGAAATGATTAGGCCTATCTTTTTGCGTATGAGATTAACTGATGTGCTCAAAACAAATCCTTATGCTAAATATATGAAGGATATCATTACTAATAAAAGAAAGATACCGGAAGCTGAAATTTCCACCATGCTTGCTAATTATACTTTTAAGGGTGGAATACCAAAGAAACTTGGAGACCCCGGAGTACCTACTATACCTTGCTCCATTAAAAGAAATTATATTAAAACTGCTTTATGTGATCTTGGAGCCGGTGTTAGTGTTATGCCTCTCTCTTTATATCGTAGACTTGACTTGAATAAGCTGACACCTACTGAAATATCTTTGCAAATGGCTGATAAATCAACTGCTATACCTGTCGGTATTTGTGAGGATGTGCCTGTTGTGGTTGCAAACGTTACTATTTTAACGGACTTTGTTATACTTGATATTCCCGAGGATGATAGTATGTCTATTATTCTTGGAAGACCTTTTCTTAATACTGCAGGGGCTGTTATTGATTGCAACAAAGGCAATGTCACTTTTCATGTTAATGGTAATGAGCATACGGTACACTTTCCGAGGAAACAACCTCAAGTTCATAGTATCAACTCTATTGGAAAAATTCCATCGATTATATTTGGAGGTTTTGAATTTCCCCTTCCTACTATCAAGAAGAAATATGATATTCTTATTATTGGGGATGTGCATATCCCCGTTGAGGTAACTTAGTGTTATTCGAAATTTCTCCGGTTTCATGATTATCGGAATGAGTTTGTTAACAAGACTTGATCAACCTTGTTAGTGGATTCTTTTTGATGAGCATGAGATGGATGAAACTAGAAGCACAAACTTCTGTACCCTCTCTATACTTTCTGTTATTTATATTAAATAAAGTAAAAATAGTATTTTTCTGTCTGTTTCCTGACTTATTCGTGCAATATAAAAATATCCCGAAAATAAAAGTCCTTAGAATGCCATGCCAATTTAATATGATTTTTTCGGGAATATTTGAGGATTTACTGTGCAAAAATTACCGCGGGAGGAGCTGCCACCTGGCCACAAGGGTGGTAGGCGCCCCCCCTATAGGGCACGCCCCCTACCTCGTGGGCCCACGGTGGCCCTCCTCCACTTATCCCAGCACCCATCTTCTTCCTCTGTCTCACACAAACCCGAAAAACCAACTCAAGCACGAGTTCCAGCCACTTTTGCTGTGATTTTCGATCTCCTTGCTCAAAGCACCTCTCGCAAAACTGCTTGGGGAGATTGTTCCTTGGTATGTGACTCCTCCATTGGTCCAATTAGTTTTTGTTCTAGTGCTTTATTCTTTGCAAATTTGTGCTGCATAGGTGACCATGTTCTTGAGCTTGCATGTCAAATTTATATGGTTCCAAGTAGTTCCAATGCTTGATATAGGCTCTAGGCACTTGTAGGAGTAGTTACTATCAGTTTTATTGAGTTTGGTTTACTTTTATTTTGAAGTTACTAAAAATTTCAGATTGTTTCAGAAAAATGATGAGGAGATTATTGAGGGGCTCATCAAGCCAAAGCTCAAGGAAAAGGCACCTAAGCCTAAGTATAATTTGCCACGCACCGCGGAGATTCGGGCGTGTGAATGGCCTTCTGAAGATTTCTTGAGAGCAGCCGGTATCTATGAAGATTTTCATGAATTGGCTCACAATGCAGGCCTCACCGCTTTCCTCCACGACCAATGCGATCAGTATCTCTTACTCACAAATACCTTTGTGCAAAACTTTTATTTTCATCCTAGGAACTCACCACCTACGGTGGAATTTCATTTATATGATGAGCCTAAGGAGATGTCACTTTTTGATTTCTGTCGGATTTGTTTAGTCCCTTTTGAGGGCAAGACAGAAGAACCACATCATGATGATGTGGCTGGGTTTATTGATAATATCACTGTAGGAGAAACCAGGAAGGTTTCCGATGCACGAATCACTAGCATACATTTTCCTATTTTGCGTTACTTTGCATTATTTGCTAGTCGTTGTTTAATTGGACGCGAAAACTCTGGAAACCTTAGTATCCCTGATTTAATTATTCTGCTCCAAGGTTTATATAGTGATAACACTTTTAGTTTGGGCGGTATTATTGCTAGACGGTTAGATATGAACCGTACTAAGGGTCCCATCTTTGGAGGCATTTATGCTACACGCCTAGCCGCACTTTTTAGCATACCTATTAGGCATGCCGAGAAGGAAGAAAAAGTGCTACCCCGTGTTTATCTAGATCATAAAAGTATGGTGGCACATGATTTTATTGTTAAAAATAGGGCAGAGGAGCTTAGATATCAATTGTTCTTTAATAAACATCATCCTGAGACTATTACCTTGCCTGCTCCTTCTTTGTTTGATTTGACTACAGGCACGTACCTTGTTCCATTGGCAGCTATTCACGCCTACCGGAACCTTTCACCAGTTGAGGAGCCAGAGTCGGAACCACAATTTGATCCTTCACGACAGTCTAACTATCAGTGGGATCCGGAGATGATTGCCAGCCAGTGGCAATCGGAGCCTTCTTCTTCATCACAGTACGACCCCAACAACTATTATTATGGATATCCGCCAGGCCAGCCGTGGCCATAGACCAACTTAGGCCAAAAGCCTAAGCTTGGGGGAGTACGTATTTCTCACCGACATTACATTTATGTTCACACACACTCATTGCTAGATGTCGGTGCTCATACTTTTTCATTGTAATATCCATGCTAGTTTAATTTCTTTTTCCTGCTTTCTTCTTGTGTGTTTAGTAAACCTTAAGAAAAACCAAAAAAATTAGTAGTAGTTTATTTTTCTGCTGTAGTAGTAATAATTAAAAAGAAAACCCAAAAATATTTCCCGTTCTTCTTCTGCTTGTTGGGAGCTTTCCCGTGTAAATAGTTTTATTTCTTTTCTTTTCTATGGGGGTCAGTAGGAGAAGACTATAATTAAATTGTTGAAGTGGCTCTTATATGCATTATTGTTGATTTAACCAAGAGCCCATATTGCCTTGTCTTCTCCTGTTTATTGAATGCTCGCAGATTCCACCTTAGTCCAATGCACGTGCACTCTTATTATTATTCACACCGTTCGGTCGTGCAAGTGAAAGGCAATTATGATGATATATGATGGACTGACTGAGATGAGAAAAGCTGGTATGAACTCGACCTCTTTTGTTTTTGTAAATATGATG
Organism: Triticum aestivum; assembly: GCF_018294505.1. Taxonomy (NCBI): domain Eukaryota; kingdom Viridiplantae; phylum Streptophyta; class Magnoliopsida; order Poales; family Poaceae; genus Triticum; species Triticum aestivum. The sequence continues at coordinate 570,827,064 of NC_057797.1, forward strand.
AGTCCCGTCGTTCTTGATTCAGCTTATTATGAATAAACATGTTTGCAATGACAATTAGAGATCATAGTTGCTTGTGCCATGCTTGATTAGCTATGAGTTATAATGATTTACCTTGTATGCCAACATGCTATTGAGATGATTATGATGTGGTATGATGGGGTGGTATCCTCCTTTGAATGATTTAAGTGACTTGACTTGGCACATGTTCACGCATGTAGTTGAAACAAAATCAACATAGCCTTCACGATATTTATGTTCATGGTGGATTATATCCTACTCATGCTTGCATCCAATGTTTATTAATTTTAATGCATGTACATGGCTGTTGTCGCTCTCTAGTTGGTCGCTTCCCAGTCTTTTGCTAGCCTTCACTTGTACTAAGCGGGAATACTGCTTGTGCATCCAATCCCTTAAACCCCAAAGTTATTCCAGATGAGTCCACTATACCTTCCTATATGCGGTATCTACCTGCCGTTCCAAGTAAATTTGTATGTGCCAAACTCTAAACCTTCAAATAAACATTCTGTTTTGTATGCTCGAATAGCTCATGTATCAACAAAGGCTGTCCTTATCTTCCGTGTTAGGCGGGTTATTCTCAAGAGGAGTGGACTCCGCTCCTCACTCACGAGAAAATGGCTGGTCACCGGGATGCCCAGTCCCATGCTTTATGCAAACTAAATCAAAATTAATTGCAAACAAAACTCCCCCTGGGACCTGATGTATGTTGGAGGCACTCGTTGTTTCGAGCAAGCCATGGATTGATGCTTGTTGGTGGAGGGGGAGTATAAACTTTACCATTCTGTTTGGGAACCGCCTATAATGTGTTTAGCATGGAAGATATCGCCATCTCTTAGTTGTTACGTTGACAATGAAAGTATACCGCTCAAAATACAATTTATCTCTATTTCAAAACCGAGCTCTGGCACCTCTACAAATCCCTGCTTCCCTCTGCGAAGGGCCTATCCATTTACTTTTATGTTGAGTCATCACCCTCTTATTAAAAAGCACTAGCTGGAGAGCACAGCCGTCATTTGCATTCATCACTATTAATCTATGTTGGGTATGACTATGATTGGATCTCTTTTACCATGAATTACAATGTCTAGTCAGTCCTTGATCTTTAAAGGTGCTCTGCATTTATGTTTTGCGGTCTCAGAAAGGGCTAGCGAGATACCATCTTGTTATATCATATTATGATTGTTTTGAGAAAGTGTTGTCATCCGAGATTTATTATTATGACTTGTTAGTTGATTATGCTATTGATACGAGTAATTGTGAGACCTGAGAATTATTGCAAATGTGGTTAGTTATGATCTATGCTGAAAACTTGAATGCTGGCTTGACATAGTTACAACAACAAGAGCAAACAGAGTTTGTAAAAGTTTTTCTTTCTTTCTTTCAGTTTGTCAACTGAATTGCTTGAGGACAAGCAAGGGTTTAAGCTTGGGGGAGTTGATACGTCTCCGTCGTATCTACTTTTCCAAACACTTTTGCCCTTGTTTTGGACTCTAACTTGTATGATTTGAATGGAACTAACCCAGACGGACGCTGTTTTCAGCAGAATTACCATGGTGTTGTTTTATGTGCAGAAAACAAATATTCTCGGAATGACCTGAAACTCCACGGGAGGTCTTAGAAAAAATAATAAAAAATCCTCGCCAAATATGAAGACCAGGGGGCCCACACCCTTTCCACGAGGGTGGGGGGCGCCCCTAGGCGCGCCCCCTACCTCGTGGGCCCCCTGTTGACCCTCCGACGCCAACTCCAACTCTATATATTTGCTTTCGGAGAGAAAAAATCAGAGAGAAGAAATCATCGCGTTTTACGATACGGAGCCGCCGCCAAGCCCTAAAACCTCTCGGGAGGGCTGATCTGGAGTCCGTTCGGGGCTCCGGAGAGGGGGATTCGTCGCCGTCGTCATCATCAACCATCCTCCATCACCAATTTCATGATGCTCACCGCCGTGCGTGAGTAATTGCATCGTAGGCTTGCTGGACGGTGATTGGTTGGATGAGATTTATCATGTAATCGAGTTAGTTTTGTTAGGGTTTCATCCCTAGTATCCATTATGTTCTGAGATTGATGTTGCTATGACTTTGCTATGCTTAATGCTTGTCACTAGGGCCCGAGTGCCATGATTTCAGATCTGAACCTATTATGTTTTCATGAATATATGTGAGTTCTTGATCCTATCTTGCAAGTCTATAGTCACCTACTATGTGTTATGATCCGGCAACCCCAAAGTGACAATAATCGGGACCACTCCCGGTGATGACCATAGTTTGAGGAGTTCATGTATTCACTATATGCTAATGGTTTGTTCCGGTTCTCTATTAAAAGGAGGCCTTAATATCACTTAGTTTCCAATAGGACCCCGCTGCCACGGGAGGGTAGGACAAAAGATGTCATGCAAGTTCTTTTCCATAAGCACGTATGACTATATACGGAATACATGCCTACATTACATTGATGAATTGGAGCTAGTTCTATGTCACCCTATGTTATGACTATTACACGATGAACCGCATCCGGCATAATTATCCATCACTGATCCGGTGCCTACGAGTTTTCCATATACTAGTTTACGCTTATTTACTTTTCCATTGCTACTATTACAATCACTACAAAATACCAAAAACATTACTTTTGTTGTCTTTACTTTTGTTGCCGCTACCACCACTATCATATTACTTTGCTACTAAACACTTTGCTGCAGATACTAAGTTTTCAGGTGTGGTTGAATTGACAACTCAGCTGCTAATACTAGAGAATATTCTTTGGCTCCCCTTGTGTCGAATCAATAAATTTGGGTTGAATACTCTACCCTCGAAAGTTGTTGCGATCCCCTATACTTGTGGGTTATCACTGAATGTGTGCTGAACTCGGAGGTGCCGTACGTTCGGTACTTGATCGGTCGGATCGTGAAGACGTACGACTACATCAACCGCGTTGTGCTAACGCTTCCGCTTTCGGTCTACGAGGGTACGTAGACAACACTCTCCCCTCTCGTTGCTATGCATCACCATGATCTTGCATGTGCGTAGGAATTTTTTTGAAATTACTACGTTCCCCAACAGTGGTATCAGAGCCAGGTTTTATGCGTAGATGTCATATGCACGAGTAGAACACAAATGAGTTATGGGCGATATAAGTCATACTGCTTACCAGCATGTCATACTTTGGTTCGGCGGTATTGTTGGATGAAGCGGCCCGGACCGACATTACGCGTACGCTTACGCGAGACCGATTCTCCCGACGTGCTTTGCACATAGGTGGCTTGCGGGTGACAGTTTCTCCAACTTTAGTTGAACCGAGTGTGGCTACGCCCGGTCCTTGCGAAGGTTAAAACAGCACCAACTTGACAAACTATCGTTGTGGTTTTGATGCGTAGGTAAGAACGGTTCTTGCTAAGCCCGTAGCAGCCACATAAAACTTGCAACAACAAAGTAGAGGACGTCTAACTTGCTTTTGCAGGGCATGTTGTGATGTGATATGGTCAAGACGTGATGAGATATAAGTTGTTGTATAAGATGACCATGTTTTGCTGAAGTTATCGGCAACTGGCAGAAGCCTTATGGTTGTCTCTTTATTGCATAAGATGCAAGCGCCAAATAATTGCTTTACTTTATCGCTATGCGATATCAATAGTTGGCGAGACGACCAGGTAACGACACATTGATATAGATCAAGATGATGGAGATCATGGTGTCATGCCGGTGACAATGGAAATCATGACGATGCTTTGGAGATGGAGATCAAATGCACAAGATGATGATGGCCATATCATGTCACACATTTTGATTGCATGTGATGTTTATCTTTTATGCATCTTATCTTGCTTTGATTGACGGTAGCATTATAAGATGATCTCTCACTAAATTTCAAGATAAAAAGTGTTCTCCCTGAGTATGCACTGTTGCCAAAGTTCGTCGTGCCCAGACACCACGTGATGATCGGGTGTGATAAGCTCTACGTCCATCTACAACGGGTGCAAGCCAGTTTTGCACACGCAGAATACTCAGGTTAAACTTGACGAGCCTAGCATATGCAGATATGGCCTCGGAACACTGAGACCGAAAGGTCGAGCGTGAATCATATAGTAGATATGATCAACATAGTGATGTTCACCATTGAAAACTACTCCATTTCACGTGATGATCGGTTATGGTTTAGTTGATTTGGTTCATGTGATCACTTAGAAGATTAGAGGGATGTCTTTCTAAGTGGGAGTTCTTAAGTAATATGTTTAATTGAACTTAAATTTATCATGAACTTAGTCCTGGTAGTATTTCTATGTTGTAGATCAATAGCTCGCGTTTAGCTTCCCTGTTTTATTTTTGATATGTTCCTAGAGAAAACTAAGTTAAAAGATGTTAGTAGCAATGATGCGTATTGGATCCGTGATCTGAGGTTTATCCTCATTGCTGCATAGAAGAATTATGTCCTTGATGCACCACTAGGTGACAAACCTATTGCAGGAGCAGATGCAGATGTTATGAACGTTTGGTTAGCTCAATATGATGACTACTTGATAGTTTAGTGCACCATGCTTAAACGGCTTAGAATCGGGACTTCAAAGACGTTTTGAGCGTCATGGACCATATGAGATGTTCCAGGAGTTGAAGTTAATATTTCAAGTAAATACCCGAGTTGAGAGATATGAAGTCTCCAACAAGTTCTATAGCTAAAAGATGGAGGAGAATAGCTCAAGCAGTGAGCATGTGCTCAGATTGTCTGGGTACTACAATCGCTTGAATCAAGTGGGAGTTAATCTTCCAGATAAAATAGTGATTGACAGAATTCTCTAGTCACCATCACCAAGTTAGAAGAACTTTGTGATGAACTATAATATGCAAGGGATAACAGAAACGATTCCCAAGCTCTTCGTGATGCTGAAATCAACGAATGTAGAAATCAAGAAAAGCATAAAGTGTTGATGGTAAACAAAACCACTAGTTTCAAGTAAAGGGACAAAGGGAAGAAAGGGGAACTTCAAGAAGAACGGCAAACAAGTTGCTGCTCAAGTGAAAAAAACCCAAGTATGGACCTAAGCCTGAAATTGAGTGCTTCTACTGCAAAGGGACTGGTCATTGGAAGCAGAACTACCCCAAGTAATTGGCGGATAAGAAGGATGGCAAAGTGAACATAGGTATATTTGATATACATGTTATTGATGTGTACTTTACTAATGTTATAGCAACCCCTTAGTATTTGATACTAGTTCAGTTGCTAAGAATAGTAACTCGAAACGGGAGTTGCAGAATGAACAGAGACTAGTTAAGGATGAAGTGACGATGTGTATTGGGAATGGTTCCAAGATTGATATGATCATCATCGCACACTCCCTATACTTTCGGGATTAGTGTTAAACCTAAAATAAATGTTATTTAGTGTTTGCGTTGAGCATGAATATGCTTGGATCATGTTTATTGCAATACGGTTATTCATGTAAGTTAGAGAATAATTGTTGTTCTGTTTACATGAATAAAACCTTCTATGGTCATACACCCAATGAAAATGGTTTGTTGGATCTCGATCGTGGTGATACACATTTTTATAATATTGAAGCAAAAGATGCAAAGTTAATAATGATAGTGCAACTTATTTGTGGCACTTCCATTGAGGTCATATTGGTGTAAAGCGCATGAAGAAAATCCATGCTGATGGGCTTTTGGAATCACTTGATTATGAATCAGTTGATGCTTGCGAACCATGCCTCATGGGCAAGATGACTAAGACTCCGTTCTCCGGAACAATGGAGCGAGCAACAGATTTGTTGGAAATCATACATACTGATGTATGTGGTCCGATGAATATTGAGGCTCGCGACAGGTATCATTATTTTCTGATCTTCACAGATGATTTGAGCAGATATGAGTATATCTACTTGATGAAACACAAGTCTGAAACATTTGAAAAGTTCAAAGAATTTCAGAGTGAAGTGGAGAATCATCGTAACAAAAATAAAAGTTTCTACAATATGATCGCAGAAGTAAAATATTTGAGTTACGAGTTTGGCCTTCAGTTAAAACAATGTGAAATAGTTTCACTACTCACGCCACCTGGAACACCACAGTGTAATGGTGTGTCCGAACGTCGTAACCGTACTTTATTAGATATGGTGCGATCTATGATGTCTCTTACCGATTTACCACTATCGTTTTGGGGTTATGCATTAGAGACAGCTACATTCACATTAAATAGGGCACCATCTAAATCCGTTGAGACGACACCGTATGAACTATGGTTTGGCAAGAAACCTAAGCTGTCGTTTCTTAAAGTTTGAGGTTGCAATGCTTATGTGAAAAAGTTTCAACCTGATAAGCTCAAACCCAAATGGGAGAAGTGCATCTTCATAGGATACTCAAAAGAAAATGTTGGGTACACCTTCTATCACAGATCTGAAGGCAAGATATTCATTGCTGAGAATGGATCCTTTCTAGAGAAGGAGTTTCTCTCGAAAGAAGTGAGTGGGAGGAAAGTAGAACTTGATGAGGTAACTGTACCTGCTCCCTTATTGGAAAGTAGTTCATCACAGAAATCTGTTCATGTGACTACTACACCAATTAGTCAGGAAGCTAATGATGGTGATCATGTAACTTCAGATCAAGTTACTACCGAACCTTGTAGGTAAACCAGAGTGAGATCCGCACCAGAGTGGTACAGTAATCCTGTTCTGGAGGTCATGTTACTTGACCATGACGAGCCTACGAACTATGAGGAAGCGATGATGAGCCCAGATTCCGCAAAATGGCTTGAAGCCATGAAATCTGAGATGAGATCCATGTCTGAGAACAAAGTATGGACTTTGATTGACTTGCCCATTGATCGACGAGCAATTGAGATTAAATGGGTCTTCAAGAGGAAGACGGACGCTGATAGTAGTGTTAATATCTACAAAGTTAGAATTGTCACAAAAGGTTTTCGACAAGTTCAAGGTGTTGACTATGATGAGAGTTTCTCACTCGTATCTATGCTTAAGTCTGTCCGAATCATGTTAGCAATTGCCGTATTTTATGAAATCTGGCAAATGGATAAACAAAACTGCATTCCTTAATGGATTTATTAAAGAAGAGTTGTATATGATGCAACCAGAAGGTTTTGTCAATCCTAAAGGTACTAACAAAATATGCAAGCTCCAGCGATCCATCTATGGATTGGTGCAAGCATCTCGGAGTTGGAATATACGCTTTGATAGGTTGATCAAAGCATATATTTTTATACAGACTTGCAGTGAAGCCTGTATTTATAAGAAAGTGAGTGGGAGCACTATAGCATTTCCGATAAGTATATGTGAATGACATATTGTTGATCGAAGATAATGTAGAATTATTCTGCAAAGCATAAAGGAATGTTTGAAAGGAGTTTTTCAAAGAAAGACCTCGGTGAAGCTGCTTACATATTGAACATCAGGATCTATAGAGACAGATCAAGACGCTTGATAAGCTTTTCAATGAGTACATACCTTGACAAGATTTTGAAGTAGTTCAAAATGGAACAGTCAAAGCAGGAGTTCTTGCCTGTGTTACAAGGTGTCAAGTTGAGTAAGACTCAAAACCCGACCACGGCAGAATATAGAGAGAGAATGAAAGTCATTCCCTATGCCTCAGCCATAGGTTCTATAAAGTATGCCATGCTGTGTACCAGACCTATTGCATACCCTGCCCTGAGTTTGGCAAGGGAGTACAATAGTGATCTAGGAGTAGATCACTGGACATTGGTCAAAATTATCCTTAGTGGAATAAGGATATGTTTCTCCATTATGGAGGTGACAAAAGGTTCGTCGTAAAGGGTTACGTCGATGCAAGTTTTGACACTGATCCAGATGACTCAAAGTCTCAATCTGGATACATATTGAAAGTGGGAGAAATTAGCTAGAGTAGCTCCGTGCAGAGCATTGTTGACATAGAAATTTGCACAATACATACGGATCTAAATGTGGCAGACCCGTTGACTAAACTTCCCTCACAAGCAAAACATGATCACACCTTAGTACTCTTTGGGTATTAATCACATAGCGATGTGAACTAGATTATTGACTCTAGTAAACCCTTTGGGTGTTGGTCACATGTGATGTGAACTATGGGTGTTAATCACATGGTGATCTGAACTATTGGTATTAAATCACATGGTGATGTGAACAAGATTATTGACTCTAGTGCAAGTGGGAAACTGAAGGAAATATGCCCTAGAGGCAATAATAAAGTTATTATTTATTTCCTTATATCATGATAAATGTTTCTTATTCATGCTAGAATTGTATTAACCGGAAACATAATACATGTGTGAATACATAGACAAACAGAGTGTCTCTAGTATGCCTCTACTTGACTAGCTCGTTGATCAAAGATGGTTATGTTTCCTAACCATAGACATGAGTTGTCATTTGATTAACGGGATCACATCATTAGGAGAATGATGTGATTGACTTGACCCATTCCGTTAGCTTAGCACTTGATCGTTTAGTTTGTTGCTATTGCTTTCTTCATGACTTATACATGTTCCTATGACTATGAGATTATGCAACTCCCGTTTACCGGAGGAACACTTTGTGTGCCACCAAACGTCACAACGTAACTGGGTGATTATAAAGGTGCTCTACAGGTGTCTCTGAAGGTACTTGTTGGGTCGGCGTCTTTCGAGATTAGGATTTGTCACTCCGATTATTGGAGAGGTATCTCTGGGCCCACTCGGTAATGCACATCACTATAAGCCTTGCAAGCATTGCAACTAATGAGTTAGTTGCGGGATGATGTGTTACGGAACGAGTAAAGAGACTTGCCGGTAACGAGATTGAACTAGGCATTAAGATACCGATGATCGAATCTCGGGCAAGTAACATACCGATGACAAAGGGAACAACGTATGTTGTTATGCAGTTTGACCGATAAAGATCTTCATAGAATATGTAGGAGCCAATATGAGCATCTAGGTTCCGTTATTGGTTATTGACCGGAGACATGTCTCAGTCATGTCTACATAGTTCTCGAACCCATAGGGTCCGCACGCTTAAAGTTTGATGACGGTTATTTATGAGTTTATGTGTTTTGATGTACCGAAGGAGTTCGGAGTCCCAGATGAGATCGAGGACATGACGAGGAGTCTCGAAATGGTCGAGACATAAAGATCGATATATTGGACGACTATATTCGGACATCAAAAAGGTTCCGAATGATTCGGCTGTTTTCGGGAGTACCAGGGAGTTACGGGAATTCGTATTGGGCCTTAATGGGCCATACGGGAAAGGAGAGAAATGCCTCAAAGGGTGGCCGCACCCCTCCCAATGGGCTGGTCCGAATTGGACTAGGGAGGGGGGCGCCCCCTTCCTTCCTTCTCCTTTCCCTTCCCTTTCCTTCCCTCCTACTCCTACTACTTGGAAGGGCTCCTAGTTCTACTAGGAAAGGGGGAATCCTACTCCTGGTGGGAGTAGGACTCCCCTAGGGCGCGCCATAGAGAGGGACGTCCCTCCCCTCCTTCACTCCTTTATATACGGAGGCAGGGGCACCCCAAAGACACAACTATTGATCAAGTTGATCATTTAGCCGTGTCCGGTGCCCCCCTCCACCATAGCCCACCTCGATAATACTGTAGCAGTGCTTAGGCGAAGCCCTGCGTCGGTAGAACATCAACATCGTCACCATGCTGTCGTGCTAACGAAACTCTCCCTCAACACTCGACTGGATCGGAGTTCGAGGGACGTCATCGGGCTGAACGTGTGTTGAACTCGGAGGTGCCGTACGTTCGGTACTTGATCGGTCGGATCGTGAAGACATACGACTACATCAACCACGTTGTGCTAACGCTTCCGCTTTCGGTCTACAAGGGTACGTAGACAACACTCTTCCCTCGCGTTGCTATGCATCACCATGATCTTGCGTGTGCGTAGGATTTTTTTTGAAATTACTACGTTCCCCAACAAAAGGACACCGCAAGGTTGAACCCAAAGCTAAGCACTTCTCCCATTGCAAGAAAGATCAATCTAGTAGGCCAAACCAAACTGATAATTCGAAGAGACTTGCAAAGATAACCAATCATACATAAAACAATTTAGAGAAGATTCAAATATTGTTCATAGATAGACTTGATCATAAACCCACAATTCATCGGTCTCAACAAACACACCGCAAAAAGAAGATTACATCGAATAGTTCTCCACAAGAGAGGGGGAGAACATTGTATTGAGATCCAAAAAGAGAGAAGAAGCCATCTAGCTAATAACTATGGACCCATAGGTCTGAGGTAAACTACTCACACTTCATCAAAGGGGCTATGGTGTTGATGTAGAAGCCCTCCGTGATTGATGCCCCCTCCGGCGGAGCTCCGGAACAGGCCCCAAGATGAGATCTCGTGGATACAGAAAGTTGCGGCGGTGGAATTAGGTTTTTGGCTCCGTATCTGATTTTTTTAGGGTACGTACATATATATAGGAGTAAGGAGTACGTTGGTGGAGCAACAGGGGGCCCACGAGGGTGGAGGCGCGCCTGGGGGGTAGGCGCGCCCCCTACCTCGTGGCCTCCTCTTTTGTGTCTTGACATAGGGTCCAAGTCTCCTGGGTCTTGTTCATTGAGAAAATCACGTTCCCGAAGGTTTCATTCCGTTTGGACTCCGTTTGATATTCCTTTTCTTCGAAACCCTAAAACAGGCAAAAAACATCAATTCAGGGCTGGGCCTCCGGTTAATAGGTTAGTCCTAGAAATAATATAAAAGTGGATAATAAAGCCCAATAATGTCCAAAACAGTAGATAATATAGCATGGAGCAATCAAAAATTATAGATACATTGGAGACGTATCAAGCATCCCAAAGCTTAATTCCTGCTCGTCCTCGAGTAGGTAAATGATAAAAACAGAATTTTTGATGCGGAGTGCTACTTGGCATAATTTTAATGTAATTCTTCTTAATTGTGGTATGAATATTCAGATCCGAAAGATTCAAGACAAAAGTTCATATTGACATAAAGATAATAATACTTCAAGCATACTAACTAAGCAATTATGTTTTCTCAAAATAACATGGCCAAAGAAAGTTCATCCCTACAAAACCATATAGTTTAGTCATGTTTCATTTTTGTCACACAAGAATGCTCTCATCATGCACAACCCCGATGACAAGCCAAGCAATTGTTTCATACTTTAGTAATCTCAAACCTATAAACTTTCACGCAATATATGAGCGCGAGCCATGGACATAGCACTATGGGTGGAATAGAATATAATGAGGGGGGTTATGTGGAGAAGACAAAAAGGAGAAAGTCTCACATCAACGATGTGACGCCCCGAGACCGTTGCACCAGGTGTCTTCCGGTTATTCGTTGCCGTTGCCATGTCATTTGCTTGCGTGTTGCATCTTGCCATGTCATCATGTGCATTGCATCATCATGTTTTTCAAAACTTGCATTCGTCCGGGTTCTCCCAGTTCCGTCCATTGTCCGTTCTGAGCCTAGACACACTTGCACGCGCCCGCGGCACCTCCGAAATATTATTTTATAAGTGGCTGGAAAATTTTCTCGGAATGGGATGAAAGTTGGCGTGTGGTGTTGTTATGTTGTCGGTAGACCGCCCATCAAATTTCATCGCGTTCGGAGTTCGTTTCATGCCCCAACGAATAACTATAGCGGCACCGCTGCCGGTCTAACGTCGAACGTTTTCGATTTCCGAAAACTGCTGCCGGGCCCTCTCTCTCTCTTCTCTCCTCTCAGCCTCACCACAGCCTACCTAGTCCATCCACCTACCCCTCTTCGCGTCCGGAGCCGTTCGGTGCGATCGTACGGTCCGAAAACCCTCTCTGCATAGTGCATCGAACCTCCTCGCGCGCGCGTCCGAAAGCTGTCCCGGACCCAACCCGGACAGTCGTCACCGTCAGATCAGGACTAACCCTGAGCAACCTCCTGCATCTTCCGTTTCTTATTTTGACTACTCCGTTGACCCATAGCCATCCGATATCGATCAGACGATCCAAAACTCCCTCCTTTCACTATATATAGACCAAGCTCTACCTATTTTGGTCAACCCCTAGAAATTAGGAGGTTTGTCCCTTCACCCGCCGCCGCACTCTCCACCAAATCCCCTCTCGGGATCCTCCCAGATTCGATCCCCACCAACCAGAGCCCTCCCATGGCTCCCTTCAAATCCTCCCTCTTTCTAGCTGAGGAACCAGCACAGTTGCGTTCGAGCGCTCCCGAGGCCGAGTTCCTCCAACCTCACGACCCCGCGGCCCCCGGCGAACCTCGCCGCCGACAACCACCAACAGCAGCTCCTCGCATGCCCCTGCTCCTCCCCAAGCATGCGCTCCAGCGGCCACTCCTACACCGCCTCGCGCCCAAGCACCCAAGCCCCTCGATCCAGCCGTCTAGGAGGATGCCGCCGTGGTCACCAGGCATATCTCCCCGATGCCTCCTCCTCCCCATGTCGTTTCCCTCTAGATCCCTCTCCTTTTCACCTAGTTTTTCCTCTCTCTCTCTCTCACTCTAGTTCACAGGGATGTCGCCGTGGCCGTCGCGTCGACGTTGTTACCACCGAAGCTCCACTGGCGACCAGAGCCACTGGCCGCCCGAGCCTCGTGCGCTTCTGCCTCGAGGACCTCGTCGTCCCCAACCAGGACACCATGGCCGGCCTCCTCTGTTCGACCACCGTCGCCTCGCGCCACTAGCCGGAGCATCTCCATCACCGGCTGAAACTTCGCAGGTCACCGAGACCCATCTCCGGACCACCACCACCAGGGACCCCCCTCCATGCTCCGTCGACCCTGCCATCGCAGCAGCGCCTCGTCCACTCGTCGTCCTTGCTGCGTGGGCCTCCCCTGCATGATACCATGGATGGCCGCCACCTCGCTGCTTCGAGACCAAGTCCCGTCCTTTTGCAGCCATCTCCCTCGAGTTCTTCCCCAATGTCGTCGCCCTCGAAAGCGCCAAGTCCCTCGGCGCCGCGACCTGTCGCCAGTCTGCTTCCTTCGCCCCAGGATCCGGTCGCCTTGAGCCTGTCGCTGCCGCTTTTCGCTTTTCTTCAGAAACGAGCAGAGCAGCTCACCCGCCCCGCTCGATGGGTTGACCGCAGGCCCAGCCAGCGCCAGGAGGGCCCAACCTCCTCCGCGGCCTGCCCGCACCGCGCCATGCGCCTCCAGGCTCAGTTGGGCTTGGCCCAATGTGAGCAACCCTTGCTAGATCCAGATTCAGCCCGTGTAGCATTTTTTTCAGTCCGTGCGTTTTTTTATTTTTTATTATTTATCCAATGCATGCATAATTACAGGAGGATGCCATTATTTTAATTTGCTCAGAAGTAAATAACCGTGCATCATATGTAAAAACTTCATAGATGTAAAGTGCTCAAAAATTTGTGTAGTTTAATTATAATTATATCCAACTTTCATCTATGTTTAAAAAGTTTAAAATGTTGTTTGTTTAAATTTGCTTAAATAACTTGTTAAAATGCTTTATTTCATAACTAATTAACCGTAGCTCCAAACTTAACAATATTTATATGTAAATGGGGTAGAAAAATGCCTAGTTTAACATGATGGCATTACTTTGCATGTTCAACAAGTATAAAATATGGTTTAGGGCAGAACAGTACCAAACCTTAAAATATGAACATAAGGAGTTTCCGGACTTGTTGTGTGTTGTTCCGGCCTCATTTAAACTTGCCTAGATAGGTAGTTTTACTTTGCCTCACCTCTTGCCATGTTAATCAACATTTAATATTGTTGGGTACAGAAACTAGATCAAACTAAATAACTTGAGTGTGGTGTTCCGTCAATATGCAACTCGTTGCATATTGAGTTCCACTTAATTTGTAGTGTTGTTTGTTGCACTTCGCCATGCCATGCCATGCATATTTAAACCGTACATGCATCATACTTGTTTGCGCATCATGCCATGTTTATGTGGTTGTTGTTTACTATGTTGCTTGCTTCTTTCCGGGTTGCTTCTCTCGTTAGCTTTGGTTTCATTCCGGAGATGTGAGGATCCGTTCGACTACGCCCGCTTGTCTCCTTCATGGAATCGTTCTTCTTCCTTGCGGGATCTCAGGCAGGATGACCATACCCTCGAAATCACTTCTATCTTTGCTTGCTAGTTGCTCGCTCTCTTGCTATGCTGCGATACCTACCACTTGCTATATCATGCCTCCCATATTGCTATGTCAAGCCTCTAACCCACTTTGTCCTAGCAAACCGTTGTTTGGTTATGTTACCGCTTTGCTCGGCCCCTTTTATAACGTTGCTAGTTGCAGGTGAAGATTGGAGTTTGTTCCATGTTGGAACATGGATATGTTGGGATATCACAATATCTTTTATGTTAATTAATGCATCTATATACTTGGTAAAGGGTGGAAGGCTCGGCCTTATGCCTGATGCTTTGTTCCACTCTTGCCGCCTTAGTTTCCGTCATACCGGTGTTATGTTCCTTGATTTTGCGTTCCTTACACGGTTGGGTGTTATGGGGACCCCTTGACAGTTCTCTTTGAATAAAACTCCTCCGGCAAGGCCCAACCTTGGCTTTACCATTTGCCTCACCACCACCTACTTTTCTCTTGGGAGTCGCGCTCCTGAGGGTCATCTTTATTTTAACCCCCCGGGCTAGTGCTTCTCTAAGTGTTGGTACAACCTGAGCGATGTCCGGCGCCCCCTAGGCAACCAGGGTCTATGCCAACCCAACGTCTGGCTCATCCGGTGTGCTCTGGGAACAAGATATGTGCAGCTCCTATCGGGATTTGTCGGCACATTCGGGCGGCTTTGCTAGTCTTGTTTTACCATTGTCAAAATGTCTTGTAACCGGGATTCCGAGCCTGATCGGGTCTTCCTGGGAGAAGGATTATCCTTCATTGACCGTGAGAGCTTGTGATGGGCTAAGTTGGGACACCCCTTCAGGGTTTTGAACTTCGGAAAGCCGTGCCCGTGGTTATGGGCAGATGGGAATTTGTTAATGTCCGGTTGTAGAGAACTCGACACTTAACTTAATTAAAATGCACCAACCGCGTGTGTAGCCATGATGGTCTCTTCTCGGCGGGGTCCGGGAAGTGAACGCGGTTCTTGTGTTATGCTTGAACGTAAGTAGTTTCAGGATCACTTCGTGATCACTTCTAGTTCTTGAACGTGCTTTGCTTTTCTTCTCGCTCTTATTTGCGTATGTTAGCCACCATATATGCTAGTGCTTGTTGCAGCTCCACCTCACTACCTTTTCCTACCCATAAGCTTAAATAGTCTTGATCTCATGGGTGTGAGATTGCTGAGTCCTCGTGACTCACAGATTACTTCCAAAAACAGTTGCAGGTGCCGACGATACCAGTGCAGGTGACGCAACCCAGCTCAAGTGGGAGCTCAACGAAGATCGTGTTCATTGTGTTGTTTCGTTTCCAGTTGATCAGTAGTGGAGCCCAGTCGGGTCGGTCGGGGATCTAGCATTTGGGGTTCTCTTCTTTTATGTTGGTTCCGTAGTCGGACCTTGATTGTATTCTGGATGTTGTAATGCTATATTTATGTATTGTGTGAAGTGGCGATTGTAAGCCAACTCTTTATCCCTTTCTTATTTAGTACATGGGATGTGTAAAGATTACCCCTCTTGCGACATGCCTACCATGCGGTTTTGCCTCTAAGTCGTGCTCCGACACGTGGGAGATATAGCCGCATCATGGGTGTTACAAGTTGGTAATCAGAGCCTTCCCCGACTTAGGAGCCCCCTGCTTGATTGAATCGTTGGTGTTGTTGAGTCTAGAAAAATATTTTGAGTCTTATAGGATTATATATATCGGAGAGTAGGATTCTTTTTACTCCTCAGTCCCTTCATCGCTCTGGTGAGGCCTCCTGGCGTAGAGTTTTGACTCTTCTCTTCTCAAATTTTCACGATTTTTTTAGGATCACGCGGGTATCTTGGAATCGTTCTGATGGTTTTGTGACGAGAACATTGTCCTTGGTTCCTCCTGACATTTAGGGGTTGTGCCAGTGTCCCGGGGAGTTGAGCTCCGAGGTGTTGTCGTCACTATTTTATCATTGCAGTTCTGGAATACCTGAGTTTCGCCGACATCGAAAATCTCTTTTATGTAGTTGTTGGTGAGATAACCTCGACGCCACCCAGTACTGGGGCGGGAGTTCGTGAGTATTTCCATAACTCATATAACGGATGCTTTTCGAAGGTTGAGGTAAATGATTTCCGAAGGTTTCTTGGTTATGTGTTGAAGGATGGATACAACTGGATATAGGATTTGCTAGTTTTGGGTGAGATATTATGCTTCCCCTGTATCCCCAACACCTGATTGCATAACCAGAAAGTTTCGGGAGTTTATAAGTGGGAATTCAAGTAGCTCCAAGGATATCTTTCCGACAGATGTATGATATGAAATTGGGGTTCGACGTCTAGTGGTCCGCCTATCCACGGTTGGTTCTACAGTGGTCTCGTTGTGTCTTAAAGAGTCCTTGGCTATGCTGACTCGGGGACACTTCGTATGTCATGTGCACTGCCTTGTACATAATGGTGTTGTACGATCGAGCCCGTGTGGGCCCCACCACGAAAACTTCGGACGAAATCTCTATCATATGTTTGTTCCGACTTATTTTGCAAGCCAATCCTTTGTTTTTGTTTTGAGAAGTGGTATTCGTGTTGCTTCAATGTCAAGTGTTGATTCCATACCTTTCCTAAGTGGTGTTCTCATACTCCTATGTGAATACCAATCCTTCATGATATTTGAGGTTGTCATGTCAATCCTTTTCAACCGGTGTGTTTCTCTTCAAGATGATCCTATCATTTTTCCCATTCGCAAGATCCAATCTCAGTTTTCGTCAACGGTGTTTGTTTCATTCGTCTCCAAGTTGTCTTTTTCCCACCCTCCCACCCTTTCTTTTTCTTCATGGAGCCAGAATTCTTAATCAAATGTCCATCTTATTGTTGTGAAGTCTCTCCATTCTTTTCCGTCAATGTTCTTATCCGGTGATTCTCAGGAAGATACTAACGGATCTTCAAGTTCATCATTCTTCATTCTCTTTCTTCTCCGGTGGTTGCAATTCAAGCTTTGGTGTTGATCATATCCTTTTCCTCATTTCCAATGTTTTCTCATATCGGTGCACCTCTTAATCGCTCATATCTCCCTATTCATATCCGAAGTGCGGAAGATATCTCAGGAGATTCATGTTTTCATTCCTAATCCATTCAAGATATCTTGAGGTTGTTATCTCTTTGGAGCCATTTAAATCAACCGGTGCAATCTTGCTTCAAATTCGTTCGATGGTGTATCTTTTGAGTGGGCCCTAACCCATAGGTCTTTTCCCAGGATCTTACCTGACTCTTCTAATTTTCCCGGAGCTATTCTCAAATCTTTTAAAGTTTGACGTAAGAATGATTTTGCATCAGTCAATTGCCTTCTCCAATATCGCTTTCAAATTCTTTTCATCTTTGGCAACCTTTCCTCTTTTAATCATTTTGGAGTGTCTCAACAAATCTTGATGATGTTTCGCATCGCCATTCTCAACACTTGAAGACCGAAGAAGAGTTCCTCTTAAATCCTTACCCGTTCTTTCAAAGATTCATGATTCAAGATTGATGCTATCCTCTCATTATTATTTTCGATTGTGAGATATTCTTTTCACCCAATCCGGAGCAATTCAGGAGTTTTTCTCTTAGTTTGATTATCCGGAGGCCATCATCTCAGAATTATTCATTCTCAGCTTTCAGCTCTCTTTCCCCAAATCTTACCGGTGCATCATTCAAATATCCTCTAATCGGTTCATGATCTCTTTGTTCTCATGTATCTATTTTCCCTCAAGTATCTTCGTTCATTTTCCAATTCTTCTCGGTGAATTGTGCCTTTGCTACTTTCATTTTCAATCCTTATGGTGGTTCGTTCAAGATTTCTCTTCCTTCGTTGTCATATCAATTCATTCGTTCTTTCCAATCCTACCGGTGGTCCATTGAGTATACCCTATATCTCTCCTCAATCCTTTTTCAAGAAGAATAAGTAGTAGGCCAAATCCGTTGCTTGTCATCAATCTAAATTGGTGAAGGATACGCATAACATAATTCTTATTCTTGCTTCATCCAAGTGATTGATTCATTCTTCCGGAGTTTGTTCACGATGAGTAAATTCTCGATTTTATTGTTTCATCTTTCTTTTACTGGAGTTCCAAGCTCTCTCTATTATCTCATCGCGAAGCCCCATCTAAATCATCACAAGGCTTCACCTTGTGTTTTTAACTTCTCTTTCCTTTCGTTTGGTCATCATTTTGTTACCGGAGTTCTTCATGGAGGTTTTACATGGTAGTTCGTCAAGGATTCTTTGCAATCTTCTATTGCTCTTCAATATTTCTCGTGAAGTTAAGATCCGCCAAGCTATACTCTAAAATAAACATGGTGCTCAATACATGTTTTGTCTTGAGGAGGTTAAGCATTCCTCATCTTGCATTCCAAAGTGCAATTCTTTCTATCTTATCTTTTGAGGTGGTGTTATGTCATTTTTGACAATCGCTTTGTGTTTCATGATTCATAAGTTGTCCGGAATGACATGTTGTAAACCCATCATTTTCAATTTGTTCATGAGATCCTTTGCAACCCATCAATCTCTTCATTGGAATTATCTTGGGTTATATTTCACCTAAAGCTTTCCCTAAGGATTTTGCTATTATTGGTGCTCATAAATGACCCAAGTTCTTCATTTATCCTCCCGGTGAAATAAGTTTTCTCGTCTCCTTGTTGATTCAATCTTTTTCCCGTGAGTGGCAGGTTGTCACCTCAAAATTTTGAGATGTCTTCCATTAGCCCACATCAAGCTTATTCTTTCGTTGTTGATAATCCAAGAACTCCGTTCAACCTTTTTCTTCGTAAGCATGCTCTTTCAATTTTATTTGCGAGAGTTGTCATTCTTCTTCTCTGTTCTTTTCCTTCCAACCATCTAGTTTTCCATTCATTTGTTCTGGAGGTATGGTGATGTTGTTCTCTTCGTCCTTTCATCTCATTTTGCCAACATCATGCTCTTTCCTTTGTCTATCCATTCAACCGGAGTGTTATGCCCTTTGCTCAAGTTCTTTTTGCCTTATCAAGTCTTGCATATATTCTCGACCGGAGTGCTGTCCGAAATTGTTCTTCCTTGTTCCTTGTTTATCTTATTTCAACCAGAGTGGTTTCAATTCCTTCTTGTCCTTCGTGCTCGTCATTCTTAGCTTTGCAACCTCCAAGGTTCTAGTAATGTTCCTTGTTCCTCTTGTCTAACGGAGAGTTTCAACTTTGTTCATCTTCATTGTATTCTTTCTTTCAATTTGTTTAACCTTGCAAGGTTTTTTGGTTTCACTCATTTGTCAAAGAAGCAACTTAGTTTTACCTGTTCTCTTCCTCTTCCGTTTCCCTCTGGTGCCATACTAGATCTCGGGACGAGATCCTCTCGTAGTGGTGGAGTGTTGTGACGCCTCAAGACCGTTGCAACAGGTGTCTTCCAGTTATTCGTTGTCGTTGCCATGTCATTTGCTTGCGTGTTGCATATTGCCATGTCATCATGTGCATTGCATCATCATGTTTTTCAAAATTTGCATTCGTCTGGGTTCCCCCAGTTCCGTCCGTTGTCCGTTCTGAGCCCAGACACACTTGCACGCGCCCGCGGCACTGTAACATCCCAAATTTTTAATTTGGAATGTTATACATTAGATCATCATTGCATATCATATTTTACTGCATTTTTGTTGATCCAGAAATTTCACGCAACTCAAGGACCCTCGGAGAGAGTTGGGGATTTCGTTATTTTCATATTTGAGTTTTCTCAAATTTTGAAAATAGGATCATTTGATTTTATTTATTTTATCTTCAATTATTTCTATCATAAAAATATGAGAGAGGGAATAAAATGACTTTCCCAAAATAAAGAAATATTGAGGATCTAATAATGAAATCAAATAATATTTTATTTTGGTTTTATTTGCTATTTTATTTGAATTTAGAAAAATGCGCGTTTTTCAAAATGGCATTTAGGCCCCAAATAAATGTTCATCCTATGCGGCTTGATTTTAGAAGCCGGGAAAAATTTCTTTCGGGATTTTTGGAGTCCATTTAGTATTCGTTTTGTTTGTTTTTCTGCGCCAAATTATTTAAAAAAAACGTGAACCGACTCCGGCCCGGGATCGGCCAGGACTCCCTGGCCGGGGCCCTTTATAAAGCGCCGCCCCGGGCCACTCCAGCCCACCCGAGCCGCCGCGCCTCCCCAAACACTAGCCGCCACCGCCGTCGCCGTCGGACCCGCCCGCCGAGGTTGACCCGCCACCGGTTTTTTTTAGAAAGCCGTTGGTTTCGTCAGTTTTTCGTTCGGTTTTTTAGTTTCCGTTTTTTTATTAGATCGGTTTTTTTTCTGGTTTAGGTTAATTAGCGAGCATTTGCTCGTTCGTTCATTTAACGAAAGCGTTCTTAGTTTAGATCCAGATAATGAACGTTCGTTCGTTAATCTGTTCGTTGTTTTTCTTTTTCTCGAATTTTCCATGATTATTTCTGATCGCGATTTCTGATCCGATTTTCATTTTAATTTAACTTTTCGCTCGTTTATCGGAGTCAGGCGATTCAAGCGCCTGGAGTTTCGTCTCGAAACCCTCTTTCTGTTTAACCAACTCAAACAAGTTTTTGCCTTTGTAAAATTTGACCTAAAACCAGAATAGTAAACGAAGCTTGTTTTTTTTGCCGTTTGACTTTCCTTGCTTCGTTCGATTTGATTCTTTTTGCCAACCGGAGTTCTTAAGTTGAACTTTCTGGTTAGATCTCTTATTTAAGTTTAATCTGTGCATTATATGAGTACTTATTGTATGCTTGTTTGTTTGCGATGGAGTATCCGGAGTGCGCCGCTTGCTACTTCGAATCGCTAGGTTTTGCAGATCATCAGCAAGGCAAGTAACACTTTGATCATACCTCCCACTACCCAGTTTTTATTGCATTAGATCAATCCTCAAACATTGCATGATTAGGATCAAATTAAATTGTGGGTTTTGGGAAGTAGATGAGGTAGAACCTATTACCTATTTTATTATCAAACCCTGGGAGTTACTTCTACGTTTGCTTATATTGCTATGCTATGCTAGTACACGTGGATTGGGTGAGTGTATCCATGACAGATGTGAGATTGTTAATTACTGGTTTATTTAAGGTGGCAACTTAAACACACATCTGGGTGGATTGAGGCACCTGGGTATTCCAGCGATTGCCTGTTTTCTTTGGACTGCCACCCAGGCTCAAAGGGATCATGAGATTATTCATACTAGAAACTTTCGTGTGCAGCCACAAGCTACTATGGGCTCTAGCATAGTTGCTTAAGTCGTGCGAACTCTTGCAGTGGTAGACTAGTAGATGTAGGGGAAAGTAGGTGTAACGGTCTACCCGATCGTAAGGTGCTAGCGCTACTGAAAGACTATGTCTCGGTCATCGGGTTCTCAAACACCATGTAGTGCGAGAATCCCAACAGAGGAGATCGAGTCTTGTGGGGAAAAGTGCGCAAACCTCTGTAGATTGTATAAACTAATCATGGTTAGCCGTGTCCCCGGTTATGGACAATCTTGAGTATCTAGTACTTGGATTATCATGTGAATCTCATCATGTTACTTTAATTAATATTGTTGGGTTTTTAATAATGATGCTTAATTGGGATTGAGAGCGTGTCTACACTCTCAATGTTTAACAACTACCATGATAGTTAAATAAAATTTATTCCTTTGCAGTAGGGAAAAATTGGCTTTACGCAAAACTATAACCATAGAGCTTTCCACCAGCCATATATGCATGTAGTATAGCCTTATTCTTTCATTATTCTCTATGTGTTACTTTGCCAGCATATTCCATGTGCTGACCCGTTTCGGGCTGCAACGTTCATGTTGCAGACTTTTCAGACGACAAGCAAGGTGCCTTTAGGTCGTGGTTCTATACTCAGTGATGCCGTTGGAGTTGATGGACTCACTTATCTTCCAAGCCTTCTGTTGTTATCGTTATTAGATGGCCTTAAGCCATATTTATTGTAATAAGTTCTCTTTTGAGACATTCGATGTACTAAGTGTGTGATTGCTACTCTGTTATAAATCCTTCAAGTACTGTGCGGTGTCAGCATTACTGATCCAGGGATGACACTGGAGCACAGAGATTGGACCGTTTGAGGTCTGGTCGCTACAAGATGGTATCAGAGCCCACGCTGACTGTAGGACACGACCACTAAGCTAAAGCCCTAGATCACTGCTCACTCTTCTCATTCTGACTCCTCATTTTTTTCTACTCTTTTAGGATGGCGGATGCAAGGAAGAAGTTCATGCAACCGGATGAAGATACACCCTTTGGACGTCATTTGAAGGAAGTCACTAGATACCTGAACATCGGAGTACCAAGCTTCACCGGAACCTACAACACCACTTTACCTGAAGAGGAGCACTGGATGATTCAAGTTCAAGTTCCAGGAAGGACGTTCATGCCAGTCACCAAGCCCATAGAGTTTTCCTTTAATGCGCCAACCTGGAGTCTAGGAAAGAGCATGGCAGCTCACATCACCATAGGACGTATTGGAGAAGTTTACCGCAATGATCTCAAGGATACTATCTACCATATTTGTGGGCGCCGAGATGAGCAATGGGATATGATCAGCACCAAGAAGGATAGATAAATCATAGCTTTCATCCAGGAGTTAAACCAGCACATTCGACGACAGGAGAACCAGATGTGCGCAGACATGATAGATCTGAAGAAGGCGAGGACAAGAATCATGGAACTGGAGGAAGAACTCAAGGCTACACGTGAAGATTATGAAGAGCAAATTGAAGTACTAGTGGATAAGAATGCCGACCTAACCATGAAGATTGGAATATTTATGGGAGGCCCTACACCAGAAGAAGACGAAGAACCCAAGGAGATTCGCCCGGAAGACTACATCATCTTCGACGACACTGACTTGGACCCAGACCATAGCGATGATGACTATGTTGATGAAGCTGGAGCAGATATCATGGAGTCTGCAACCGAAGAATATTTCTAGTAGACCACCCCATCAGTAGTAGTATTCCACCATGTAAATATAGTAGTTCGAGCACTTTTGCGATAGTTAGACCGATTGTATGCCCTTGTTTGATTAAATGAAGTGATATTATTTGCTTTTGCTTCATGTGCATATGGATAGTGTTTTCTCTTTAGACCCCTCTCTATTCTTAAATATTATCTTTTCTATACCCATCAGATGCCTCCGAGACGTGACCCCGGATTTACCTTCCCACCGGAGCTCACTCAGTTGATCTAGCAGCAGAATACGTTGATGCAGTTTCTAGTCCAGAATCAGAATCAGGGGAACAACAACAACCCACCACCGCCGCCACCTGTTGACCACTTAGCCCGTTTTCTTAGGCTGAATCCGTCGGTGTTCTCCAGTAGCATTGAGCCTATAGTAGTAGATGATTGGCTCCACAAGACAGCAAGGGAGTTGACCACGGCAGGATGCACAGATGCGGAAAAGGTGAAGTTTGCCGCACATCAGCTTGACGGACCCGCAGCATCATGGTGGGAGAATTTCACAGCCACTTTCCCTATTGACACTGTCACATGATACCAGTTTCAGCAGGAGCTATGGCCATAAAGAAGCGTGAGTTTCGCAACTTACGAAAAGGAGGATGGACCGTTGGCCAGTGTGTGGAGGACTTTAGTAAGCTAGCACGTTATGCCCCAGATGACGTTGCTACGGATGCAGCTAAGCAGGATAAGTTTCTGGAAGGACTGAATGATGAGTTGAGCATGCAGTTGATGGTAGCAACCTTCAACAACTACCAGGAGTTGGTAGATCGTGCTCTTATGATTGAAGGGAAGCAGCAGCAAATTGAGAACCGCAACAGGAAGTATGGACAAGGGAAGTACAATTCTGGAGCTCAGCAGAAGCCATGTTTTACCCCAAGACCGGGAGGACATTTTCAGCATACCCATGGAGGAGGTAGCTCGCACAATCATAATGGCCCCAAGAATGGTAATGGGAATGGAGGAAGCAACGGCCAGAACCGTACCAACCCATCAACCCCAGCCAAGAGAGACCTGAGCCAAGTCACTTGCTTTAAGTGTCAGAAGACCGGACATTATGCCAATGAATGTCCAGAAGCCCAGAATGGAAATGGCAATGGAAGATCTGGGAAGAAGTCGAACCCTTTTGAGGGAGTCCTGGATTAGGGGGTGTTCGGATAGCTGAACTATACCTTCAAGCCGGACTCCTGGACTATGAAGATACAAGATTGAAGACTCTGTCCCGTGTCCGGGAGGGACTTTCCTTGGCGTGGAAGGCAAGCTTGGTGATACGGATGTTCAGATCTCCTACCATTGTAACCGACTATATGTAACCCTAACCCTATCCAGTGTCTATATAAACCGGAGGGTTTTAGTCCGTAGGACAACATACACATCAACAATCATACCATAGGCTAGCTTCTAGGGTTTAGCCTCTCTGATCTCGTGGTAGATCAACTCTTGTAATACCCATACCATCAATATTAATCAAGTAGGACGTAGGGTTTTACCTCCATCGAGAGGGCCCGAACCTGGGTAAAACTTCGTGTCCCCTGCCTCCTGTTACCATCCGGCCTAGACGCACAGTTCGGGACCCCCTACCCGAGATCCGCCGGTTTTGACACCGACATTGGTGCTTTCATTGAGAGTTCCTCTGTGCCGTCACCGTCAGGCCCGATGGCTCCTACAATCATCAATGGCGATGCGGTCCAGGGTGAGACCTTCCTCCCCGGACAAATCTTCGTCTTTGGCGGCTTTGCATTGTGGGCCGATTCACTTGGCCATCTAGAG
Organism: Triticum aestivum; assembly: GCF_018294505.1. NCBI lineage: Eukaryota > Viridiplantae > Streptophyta > Magnoliopsida > Poales > Poaceae > Triticum > Triticum aestivum. The sequence goes on from NC_057797.1 coordinate 570,851,811, forward strand.
CAGATCGAAAGCTATGCCCCTGGCCGTCAGGTCAGATTCGGAAGTTTAAACTACACGGTCGACATCCGCGGGGACTTGATCTTCGACGGATTCGAACCACTGCCGAGCGCGCCGCACTATCACAACGAGCATGATCTAGGTATGCCGCCGAACAGTGCCCTGGAGGCCGCACCTGCATCGGCTTCGGCCCCTGGTTCGGAGACGACCGCGTCGATCGAGGATGGGCGGTTGGACGCCGCCTCGGGGGCAGCGATCCCAACGGCGGTTGAGCCGAACACCAGCCCCATACTCTGCAAGACTCGTGACTCCATGGATCCGGATTCTTCTCCGGACTCCGAACCCTCCCCGCCCCTGCCGAGCGAATCCGATTGGGCGCCGATCATGGAGTTCACGGCCGCGGACATCTTTCAGCACTCACCTTTCAGCGATATCCTGAAGTCACTAAAATCTCTCTCTTTATCAGGAGAACCTTGGCCGGACTACGGTCAGCAAGGTTGGGATTCGGACGATGAAGAAATTCAAAACCCACCCACCACCCACTTGGTAACCACTGTCGACGATTTAACTGACATGCTTGACTTCAACTCCGACGACATCGACGGTATGGACGCCGATGAAGGAGACGATGAAGAATCAGCGCCTATCGAGCCCTGGAACGCCACCTCATCATATGACGTATACATGATGGACGCACCCAAAGATGACGGCGAGGAACGGAAGGACGCACCGAAGGATTGTTCCCTCGAAAAGCAGTCAAAGCGGCGATGCAAGCGCCGCCCCAAATCCCGCCTCGATAGAAATAGCGATCACACTGATCCAGCGCTGGAGAAGGGCGAACCGCTGCCAGACAACGGCAATCCGGATAATCAAACCGAACAAACAAACCCTATCAATGATAATGGTCCGGACGACACAACGCCGGACAGGCACTCGGAGCAGCAGAATGCCCGTAAAAGGCTCGTCGCCACCGCAAGGAGCCTCAAAAAGCAGAAGCGGAGGCTCAAGGCCGCGCAAAACACGCTCCAGTTCAGATGGAGCAAAATACTCAACACTGCAGCAAGGTACGGCGACAATCGTCCCTCCAAGAGCTACCCAAAGCGGAAGCTGCTACCCGAATTCGATGAGGAGGCCTCAGACCCCCCACAACCAAATATCAAAGCAGCCACCTGGTCGGATAGACGACCCCTCTACCACCACAGAACGGCATTCAACGCCGCTCACAATACAACACGCGACCCATGCGAGGGCTCGCACCCAAAGGACGGTGCAACAAGATCCATCTATGGACCACGCAAGCGCGCCCCAGCATACAATGCAACACAACAAGCATCCGAACAACGCGGCACACCCAGCTACAGGGGTGCCGCACACCCCCTATGTTTCACCGATGAGGTGCTGGACCACGAATTCCCAGAGGGATTCAAGCCCGTAAACATAGAGGCATACGACGGAACAACAGACCCTGGGGTCTGGATTGAGGACTATATCCTTCATATACATATGGCTCGAGGGGATGATCTCCATGCCATCAAGTACTTACCTCTCAAACTCAAAGGGCCAGCTCGTCACTGGCTCAAAGGCCTCCCCGAAAGCTCCATTGGAAGTTGGGAAGAGCTCGAAGATGCCTTTCGGGCAAACTTTCAAGGGACTGATGTCCGACCTCCGGATGCGGACGACTTGAGTCATATAACTCAACAGCCCAGAGAGTCAGCCCGAAAACTTTGGAACAGGTTCCTTACTAAAAGAACCAGATTGTCGATTGTCCGGACACCGAAGCCTTAGCAGCTTTCAAGCACAACGTCCACGACGAATGGCTCGCCAGGCACCTCGGCCAAAATAAGCCGAGAACGATGGCCGCATTAACAAACCTCATGACCTGCTTCTGCGCGGGTGAGGACAGCTGGCTAGCCAGATGCAGCACCAGCGACCCAGCACATCTAAAGTTAGAGATGGAAACGGGAAATCACGGCACAACAGCAGTAACAAACGCCGGAATAAAGAAGATAGCATGAAGGGCACGGCAGTAAATGCCGGATTCAAAGTCCCTCGGCCAAACCAAAAGCCGCCCTCCAAAGGCACCAGAGATGAACTGTCCAGCCTCAACAAAATTCTGGACCAAGTATGTCAGATTCATAGTACCCCTAGCAAACCTGCTAATCATACCCACAGAGAATGTTGGGTCTTCAAGCAGTCCGGCAAGCTTAACGCCATACACAAAGGGGAAGATACACCAAGTGAAGATGAGGATGAGCCTCCCAATCAAGACAAGGGGGAACAAAAGAAATCTCCACCCGACATCAAAACAGTAAACGTGTTACACGTGATCAAGAGAAAAAACAATGCGGCACTCCCCGAAAAAAATACCCAAGTGCCCATCACCGCGAAGTCCCGCCACTGGTCGTCTCAACCGATCACCTTCGACCACCGTGATTACGCATCAAGTATCCGGCACGCAGGATGGGCTGCACTGGTATTAGACCCAGTAATTGGCGGATACCACTTCACACGAGTCCTGATGGATGGCGGTAGTAGCTTAAACCTAATATATCAGGATACAATCCGCGGGATGGGGTTAGACCCAACACAAATTCGCCATAGCAATACTACCTTTAAAGGAGTAACGCCAGGCCCAGGGGCTCGTTGTACGGGCTCCCTCCTACTACAAGTTATATTCGGCTCCCCCGATAACTTCCGTCGCGAGCATTTAACTTTTCACATCGCTCCGTTTAAAAGTGGCTATCAAGCACTACTCGGATGCGAAGCTTTCGCTCGCTTTAATGCAATACCACACTACGCCTCCCTAACACTCAAGATGCCCGGTCCACATGGCATCATTTCAGTGCACGGAAGTATCAAGCGATCTCTTCGCGCCGAAGAGAGTGAGGCTGCCTTAGCAGCCGCACACAAAAGGCGCCCGGACCAGCAAAAGCATCCAATAGCTCGTCAAGACCTCAGACTCAACTAACCAAATCTGGCGCCGTTGCTCATATCAAATAAACGGTCACACCCCTATCTTTCAAAAGTACAAGGGGCTCAATGCACGCAGACGAGTGGCGATTTCTTCTTATCTTGAATTATACATGGTTTCTTTAGAAAACTATCCTTTTGCACGACAACCTTTTTACCTAAATTCCTCTCTTTTACAAATAATCATCGTGCTACACCCGTCCAGGACACGGCACAACGGAGACACAGGCGCAGACGTGCAGTAGGGACTCGACCGAAGGATTCTTTTTAGATTAAGACCCTACGTAAACCTTTTTTACTGTATATCTTGTTGATACATATCCACCATTGAGAAGGATGCTGACGTCTTGGCATGTGGCCACGCCAGAACAATGCACGTACCTGGACACAAGGGGCTTCTTACAAAGGCCATTCTTCAGGCCCGGTTTATACCACAAAGACCGAATACCTTAGGGAGTATTCAGCGTCGCGAGTTTGGCCCTATATGCATCAGCTCCGAATCATTGTCTTTGGTCAAATGTTGGGTTTGCCCGGCTCCTGTGTTTTGGTGCCTTACGTTCCGCTTTACCGGCTAAGGTAGCACCAGGAGAACTACTGCGATTGTGCCCTGGTTCATCCGGACGAGCGCCTCAGTAGAGAAAGCCGAAAACTGACTGTCATGATCTAGCGTGAGACTGGTCAACCACTCGATGTCCCATGGGAATGTTAGAATTCCTCCGCCTTAACGAAGGGCCGCTTTCCGGCCAGGCATATACGCACCCCGGGATCGGGAGAGTGCGGAGCCACCAGGGGCTATCTAGTAGCCCCACTGTCAAACTCCTATGGCTAAGTGAAAGTGTTAAAGCATTATAGTCCGGTTGCCTCGCTCGCTCCGCTATCACCTCCTTAATAGGACCAAGACGTTGGGTTAAGTGTGAACGCGTGTTTCTGCGAACACCTCCGCATTATATGCGTGGGGGTTGAAGCCGACGACTGCAATCTTTCAGGTTATACACATGTATACATAAACGGCCACCCAGGAGGCATCACATTACTTTCAGGCAAAAGTATAAAAGTAGCCTCATAAAAATTTAAAAAGCATTTCGCTTACAATGAGATTACATGTCAATCAAACATAATATTTTTTGAGCACTGGGTCTCTATCAAACGAGCACCCTCAAGAACTTCCTCAAAGTAGTGCTCAGCAGCCCTTCGACCTACGGCCGAATCCTGCGCTGCAACAGTGGTAGCATCCATCTCTGCCCAGTATGCTTTAGCACGGGCAAAGGCCATCCGTGCGCCTTCTATGCACGCCGACCTCTTCATCGCATTTATGCGCGGCACCACATCGAGGACCTGCTGCACCAAGCTGAAATAGCTGCTCGGTTTTGACCTTCCGGGCCATAGTTGATCCACAACAGACCTCATGGAGAGTCCGGACAACCTATTTAGTTCGGCCCATTCGGCTAATTGGTCCGTCAACGAAAGCGGACGCTCGGGAGAAAGGAATTGCTTCCAAAACAGCTGGTCTACTTCACGGTCCGTCTGACTCTGGAAGTACTTGGCCGCATCGGCAGCGCTCGCCGCCAAATCCATATACGCATCCTCCGAACTCCACAGCCGATCCAGAGGCGCATACCGTGGATCTCCGTACTTCCTCTGCAGCATAAAGGACTTCCCGGCTACAATATCCCCAGCTTCCCGCAGCTCCTCCTTCTTTGCCCTCATAGCAGAGCGGAGGTCTTTTCCCGTTACAGCAGCCTTCTCAAGGTCCGATGCCTTCGCCTGGTTTTCCTTTTCAAGAGCCCGGCAACGGTCTACGGCGGCTTTTAATTCTACGGCCATATTAGCCATCTTCTTCCGGCTCTCGCCATGTGCGGCCTTCTCGGCTCGCAACTCTTCGGCCGCCTTCAAAGCAGCCGCATTACCCAATCTTGCTTGTTCCTTGGCTCGGGCAAGTTCCGCCCGCAAGGCTTCAACAGTGGCAGCTCCATCTGCAGTCATAACATGTTAAAAACACTGGCATCATACTCTTCCTATTTGGCGTTTACCAGACAAGGATCCTTACCCTGCGCCTCGTCAAGCCTTCTGTTAACAAGCTCGATGTCGGCATCTGCCGCATCCAACCGCCGTTCTAAACGGGCAAACTGGCTAGTCCGGCTGGCCACCGGAGCTTCCATCTCCTGCACATAAAGGCAGTATGGTTATTACCTGGGAATATGATCCTCCGTTCGTCATCGTTTCCGACGACAACCAGAGTCTCAGGGGCTACTATCTACACAGGGCACACCTAGCATGTGCAGGACTATTACACATCCCTTTTCACGTACCTCAAAGCCTGTCAGTAGACTCATAAAAGCTTCATGCAATCCGCTTTCGGCGGACGATATCCTCTCCATCACCATATTCATCAGCACACGGTGATCATCTAAGATGGCCGCTCACCCCACCAACTCCCTTAGAACGTCCGACTGCACACTAGACGGTGCCGGACTCTTTTGTCTACCCTCTTCGGGAGCCGGACACTGGGAGCCTCGGGGATCGATTGGATCACCTTCTGGCCTCTCCGCACTTGGAGAGGCCCTCCGCGACAACACTTCAGGGTCGCCCGCTTCCGGAGCAAGGAATCCGGAGGAGGCGTCTCGCTCTCCATCATCTCTGGAAGAAGATCCCCCGAAGACGAACTCATTTGAGAGGGGCTAACGCCCGAACTGCACAAATACATGCGGTGGTTATTTTCTCAGAAGGAAAAAGATGGCATATCTGTACCACTAAAGTTTTCGGGTCACTTACGATTCCCAGGAGAATTGTTCCCCCCGTGGACTTTGTGCGGCAGCACCGCTCCCCGAGGTAGGGGCCCCGGTAGAAGATTTCTTCTTCCGTTTGGAAGCTTCGGCTTCCAAATTCCCGGGCGCAGTCCTTTTCCTTTTCCGGTCGTCTTCCTTCATGGAGACGTTCGCTCCCTCGGTTAGAATAGGCAGCATTGGGGGCCCGCGGCTGCCCGTGTTACCCTCCACAGTATCTTCCTTCAAGGGATCCGGGCAAGGTGCGGTCTGGAGCATCTTTTCCAATACCGGATTCTCCAAGCCTTCAGGGAGGGGGGCCGAACACCGAATCAATTTCGCCTTTGTTAGCCAGTCCTGGTCGAAAAAGCAAACTCTCAATAACTTCGCAACGAAGGAACGATAATGTGTTTGGCCGGAAGATTCTTTACCTGTTCGGCGGTGCGGTTACTGCTCAGGCCCACGTCCTCGGTGATTTCCGGACACTCTACTTGATGTCCGAAGAATGACTTATACATATCCTCGTGCGTCAAGCTGAGAAAATTTTGAATGGCACGCGGACCCTTGGGATTGAACTCCCTCAAGCGAAGGGGCCGACGTTTGCAGGGTGGACTTGACGAACCAGCATAACTTGTATTACCGCGACCAAGCTGAGGTCTCCGTTGAAGAGATCTCAAATGCGGCTTTGTAGTAAAGGCATGTCCTTGGCTGGACCCTAGCATAGTCCTCTGCTGATCCATGACATTAGTCGTGGTGGAGGGCCCGAGCAAAAAACGGGGGCGGCCGCCCACTTGGCACTTCTAGGAGTCGTGACGTAGAACCACTCCTGTTGCCACAATGCAGACACCTCTGGGATGGAACCTTTGGGCCACAGAGCTCCCATCATCTTGCGTATCGAGGCGCCTCCACACTCTGCATGTTGCCCTTCGATCACCGTCGGCTTTACTTCAAAGGTCTTGAGCCATAAGCCAAAGTGGGGGGTAACCCGGAGGAAGGCCTCGCATACGACAACAAAAGTCGTGATATGCAGGAAGGAGTCCGGAGCTAGATCATGGAAATCTAGCTCGTAATAAAACATCAAGCCCCTGACGAAAGGATCCAGTGCAAAACCTAGATCCCGGAGGAAGTGGGGGACGAACACAACGCTCTCATTGGATTTGGGAGAGGGGACGGCCTGCCCCCGGAGAGGCAGCCGATGCGATATTTCGACGGTTAGATACCTGGCCTCCCTCAACTTTTTGATGTCTTCTTCCGTGACGGAGGAGGGCATCCATCGGCCTTGAAGGCTGGATCCGGACATGACTGAAGGTTCGGAGCACCTGACCTGAGCTTTGGGCGTTTGAGCTTGAGGCGGGGGAAGGATTCGATTGAGCACGGGAGGGAAAAGTAAAAGCTTTGCCACTTTATAGAGAGGGTGGATATCAAGCGTCCTCCCCATGTCCGTTTGGACTTGACTATGATCTAGGAATCCTAGAAGCAGTTGGGTTACCCACGTCCATATTGATGAGAATCCCGTAATGAGGGGACACGATCTCTGCTTTGACAAGACGTGCCAAGGAAACCGCCTCGCATAACGGGCTGAGGTGGGATAGTGAAACGATTTGGATAAAGGATTGGCCGTGGCGTGTCGCACCACGGAATACGTCAGCAGATTAGATTTGTGTTAATATTATTATTCTCTCTATGGCAATATGTGGAAACTTATTTTGCAGAGCCGGACACTATCTTTGTGTTCAAGATCTTCTATGAAGTATTTGGAGGAGGAACCCGCCTTGCAATGCCGAAGATAATTTGCGCGCCGAACTCGTCGTCATTGAAGCCTGGTTCAGGGGCTACTGAGGGAGTCCTGGATTAGGGGGTGTTCGGATAGCCGAACTATACCTTCAAGCCGGACTCCTGGACTATGAAGATACAAGATTGAAGACTCCGTCCCGTGTCCGGAAGGGACTTTCCTTGACGTGGAAGGCAAGCTTGGCGATACGGATGTTCAGATCTCCTACCATTGTAACCGACTCTATGTAACCCTAACCCTATCCGGTGTCTATATAAACCAGAGGGTTTTAGTCCGTAGGACAACATACACATCAACAATCATACCATAGGCTAGCTTCTAGGGTTTAGCCTCTCTGATCTCGTGGTAGATCAACTCTTGTAATACCCATACCATCAATATTAATCAAGCAAGATGTAGGGTTTTACCTCCATCGAAAGGGCCCGAACCTGGGTAAAACTTCGTGTCCCCTGCCTCCTGTTACCATCCGGCCTAGACGCACAGTTCGGGACCCCCTACCCGAGATCCGCCGGTTTTGACACCGACACCTTTCAATATGGGACAGGTGAACCACGTTAACGTGGAGGAGGTTGAAGAGCAGCCGGATGAAGTAATCGGTAAGTTTTTTGGTTAAGTCTTTTACTGCAATCATTCTTTTTGTTACTGGTGCATCGCATTCATACATATCAAGGGAATTTGCGGATAAGTATAACCTGCCCACCAAAGTTCTTAGAACACCTATGTTAGTAAGCTCACCAGGAGTGGAGTACATGGCCAGTAAAGGATGTTTTCAAGTGCCATTGAGTATAGGTAGGCATGTGTTTCCCTCGGATTTAATCATTATGGAATCACAAGGTTTGGATGTAATTCTGGGTATGGATTCGCTATCGTTGTATGGAGGAAACATCGATTGCGCTAGTAAGTCGATTCTGCTCACCACCCAGAAGGAAGAAGGATCAAGTATGTATCCCGGCATGTGCCGAAGAGGACACAAGTAAATTCGTTAACAGGAGTTGTGCAAGAAAAAGTACCAGTGGTAAAGGAGTTCCCTGATGTGTTTCCAGAGGAATTGCCAGACATGCCATCGGATAGAGACGTTGAGTTTTTAATTGAGCATTTTCCAAGCACATGGCCAATATCTAAGAGACCATACAGGATGCCCGCAAAAGATTTGGAGGAGATTAAGAAGCAGATTAAGGAGTTACTGGATAAAGGTTATATTCGCCCAAGTTCTTCGCCTTGGGGGTCGCCAGTACTTCTACTGGAGAAAAAGGATGGATTGTTAAGGATGGTTGTTGATTATCGGGGATTGAATGAAGTAACAATCAAGAACAAGTACCCACTACCAATGATCACTGATCTGTTTGATCGATTGCAAGGAGCTAAGGTATTTTCCAAGATCGATCTGCGATCCGGATACCATCAGTTGAAGATTCGAGAAAAGGATATACCTAAGACGGCTTTTACCACCAGGTATGGGCTGTACGAGTACACCGTTATGTCATTTGGCCTGACTAACGCACCTGCATATTTTATGAACATGATGAACAAAGTTTTTATGGAGTTTTTGGATAAGTTCGTCGTAGTGTTCATTGACGATATTCTGGTTTACTCGAAGAATGAAGAGGAGCATAAGGAACATTTGTGTTTGGTACTTGAGAAGCTCAGAGAACATTAGTTATATGCCAAGTTTAGCAAATGTGAATTTTGGTTAAAGGAAGTTGGATTCCTTGGACACGTTATATCCGGAGAAGGTATAGCAGTAGATCCCACCAAGGTTGGCACTGTGACAAACTAGGAAGTACCAACAACAGTTGGAGAGATCCGAAGTTTTCTTGGACTCGCAGGATACTACAGGAGATTTATTGAAAATTTCTTGAAGATTGCAAAACCTATGACAGAGTTGTTGAAGAAGGATACCAAGTTCAAATGGACTGAGGAATGTGAGGCCAGTTTCCAGGAGTTGAAGAAACGTTTGGTTACCTCGCCAGTGTTGATTCTGCCAGATCAGCGCAAGGATTACGAGGTGTATTGTGACGCTTCACGTCGAGGACTTGGAGCAGTGCTTATGCAGGAAGGAAGAGTTGTTTCGTATGCTTCACGACAGCTTAAGCCGCATGAGTTGAATTATGCCACGCATGATTTGGAGTTCGCAGCCATAGTGCATGCATTGAAGACTTGGAGACATTTTCTCATTGGAAACCATTGTTAAGTATACACGGATCACAAGAGTTTGAAGTATATTTTCACGCAGAAGGAGTTGAATCTCAGGAAAAGGAGATGGTTGGAGCTCATCAAGGATTATGATATGAGATTGCACTATCATCCCGGAAAGGCTAACGTAGTAGCAGATGCGTTGAGCCGTAAAATTCATGTCAACACCCTAATGACTGGAGATGTATGAAGGGAGTTAGCCGAGGATCTTCATGATCTATGTTTGGAGATAGTTCCGAGAGGCTATGTAGCAGCATTGGAGATTCAATCTACTTTGATGGATAAGATCAGAAGACTGACAAGGGGATTGCCTCTATAAAGGAGAAGATGGGCAAAGGAAAAGTTAAAGGATTTCGTGAGGATGAGCACGATACCTATGGTTTGAAGACCGTGTTTATGTGCCCAATGACCCGGAGATCAGGAAGCTAATTCTGCAGGAGGCCCATGATTCACCATATTCGATTCACCCAGGAAATACCAAGATGTATTTGGATTTGAAGGATACTTTCTGGTGGACCGGAATGAAGAAGGATATTGCAGAGCATGTAGCAGTTTGTGATGTATGTCAGAGAGTAAAGGTAGAGCATCAGAAGCCAGCAGGATTGCTACAGCCATTGCCAATACCCGAATGGAAGTGGGATAAGCTAGGCATGGGTTTTATTATGGGTTTGCCCAGAACTCGTTCAGGCTATGACTCGATTTGGGTAGTAGTCGATCGTTTGACAAAGGTAGCTCATTTCGTTCCAGTGAAGACTACCTACACCAGTGCTAAGTTGGCAAAGATATACATGACCAGGATTGTATGTCTGCATGGAGTTCCAAGGAGCATTGTATCAGATAGAGGAACCTAGTTTACCTCAAAGTTCTGGAATCAATTGCACAAGACTTTAGGTACCAGGCTAGAGTTCAGTACAGCTTTCCATCCGCAGACAGATGGCCAGACCGAGAGAGTCAATCAGATTTTGAAGGATATGCTGAGAGCTTGTGCGCTAGATTATGGATCTAGTTGGGACGATAATTTGCCGTACGCAGAGTTCTCTTACAACAACAGTTATCAAACTAGTTTGAAGATGGCCCCTTTCGAAGCCTTGTACGGAAGGAGGTTCAGGACCCCATTGTCGTGGGATGAAGTTGGAGACCGACAGTTGTTTGGACCGGATCTGATTAAGGAGTCTGAACAGAAGTTGAAATTGATTCACGATAGGCTCAAGGTAGCCCAGTCCAGGCAAAAGAGCTATGCAGATTCGAAACGCAAGGAGACAGTTTACAAAATCGGAGACCAAGTTTATCTTCGAGTATCTCCACTTCGAGGATTTAAGCGCTTTGGAGTTAAGGGAAAGTTAGCGCCACATTTTGTAGGACCATACAAGGTTTTGGAGCGTATGGGAGAAGTAGCCTACAAGTTGGAATTGCCCGAAGGATTGTCAGGAGTTCACGACGTGTTCCACGTTTCCTAGTTGAAGAAGTGCCACGCAGAGATGGCTGATATACCGCTGAGAGATACAGTGCCGCTGGAAGCGATTTAGTTGGATAGTGATTTGACCTATGAGGAGAAACCAGTCAAGATTCTTGAGTATGCCAGCCGAGTCACCCGCAGCAAGGTTATCAAGTTTTGCAAAGTTCAGTGGAGCCACCACACGGAGGATGAAGCCACCTGGGAGCGAGAGGAAGATCTGCTCAAGGACCACCCTCACCTATTTTCTAGCCAACCCGAATCTCGAGGGCGAGATTCATCTTAAGGGGGGTAGGTTTGTAACATCCCAAATTTTCAATTTGGAATATTATACATTAGATCATCATTGCATATCATATTTTACTGCATTTTGGTTGATCCAGAAATTTCACGCAACTCAAGGACCCTCGGAGAGAGTTGGGGATTTCGTTATTTTCATATTTGAGTTTTCTCAAATTTTGAAAATAGGATCATTTGATTTTATTTGTTTTATCTTCAATTATTTCTATCATAAAAATATGAGAGAGGAAATAAAATGACTTTCCCAAAATAAAGAAATACTGAGGATTTAATAATAAAATCAAATAAGATTTTATTTTGGTTTTATTTGCTATTTTATTTGAATTTAGGAAAAATGCGCATTTTTCATAATTGTATTTAGGCCCTAAATAAATGTTCATCCTGTGCGCCTTGATTTTAGAAGCCGGGAAAAATTTATTTCGGAATTTTTGGAGTCCGTTTAGTATTCCTTTTGTTTGTTTTTCTGCGTGAAATAATTTAAAAAAAACGCGAACCTACTCCCGGCCGGGATCGGCCAAGACTCCCTGGCCGGGGCCCTTTATATAGCACCGCCCCGAGCCGCTCCAGCCCACTCGAGCCGCCGCGCCTCCCCAAACTCTAGCCGCCGCCGCCGCTACGGCCGCCGCCGCCGCCGGACCCGGCAGTCGAGGTTGACCCCGCCGCCGTTTTTTTTAGAAAACCGTCGGTTTTCGTCGGTTTTTCGTTCGATTTTTTTAGCTTCCGTTTTTATTAGATCAGTTTTTTCCGGTTTTGGTTAATTAGCGAGCATTCGCTCGTTCGTTCGTTTTAACGAACGCGTTCTTCGTTTAGATCCAGATAACGAACGTTCGTTCGTTAATCTGTTCGTCATTTTTCTTTTTCACGGATTTTCCGCGATTATTTCTGATCGCGATTTCTGATCCGATTTTCGTTTTAGTTTAACTTTTCACTCGTTTATCGGAATCAGGCGATTCAAGCGCCTGGAGTTTCGTCTCGAAACCCTCTTTCCGTTTAACCAACTCAAACAAGTTTTTGCCTCTGTAAAATTTGACCTAGAACCAGAATAGTAAACGAAGCTTGTTTCTTTTGCCGTTTGACTTTCGTTGCTTCGTTCGATTTGATTCTTTTTGCCAACCGGAGTTGTTAAGTTGAACTTTCTGGTTAGATCTCTTATTTGAGTTTTATCTGTGCATTAGATGAGTACTTATTGTATGCTTGTTTGTTTACGATAGAGTACCCGGAGTGCGCCGCTTGCTACTTCGAATCGCTAGGTTTTGCGGATCATCGGCAAGGCAAGTAACACTTTGATCATACCTCCTACTACCCAGTTTTTATTGCATGATTAGGATCGAATTAAATTGTGAGTTTTGGGAAGTAGATGAGGTAGAACCTATTACCTGTTTTATTATCAAACCCTGGGAGTTACTTCTACGTTTGCTTATATTGCTATGCTATGCTAGTAGACGTGGATTGGGTGAGTGTATCCATGACAAATGTGAGATTGTTAATCAATGGTTTATTTAAGATGGCAACTTAAACACACATCTGGGTGGATTGAGACACCTGGGTATTCCTGCGATTGCATGTTTTCTTTGGACCGCCACCCAGGCTCAAAGGGATCATGAGATTGTTCATACTAGAAATTTCCGTGTGCAGCCACAAGCTACTCTGGGCTCTAGCATAATTGATTAAGTCATGCGAACTCTTACAGTGGTAGACTAGCAGATGTAGGGGAAAGTAGGTGTAATGGTCTACCCGATCGTAAGGTGCTAGCGCTTCTGAAAGACTATGTCTCGGTCATCGGTTTCTCAAACACCATGTAGTGCGAGAATCCCAATGGAGGAGATCGAGTCTTGTGGGCAAAAGTGTGCAAACCTCTGTAGAGTGTATAAACTAATCATGGTTAGCCGTGTCCCCGGTTATGGACAATCTTGGGTATCTAGTACTTGGATTATCATGTGAATCTCATCATGTTACTTTAATTAATATTGTTGGGTTTTTAATGATGAAGCTTAATTGGGATTGAGAGCGTGTCTACACTCTCAATGTTTAACAACTACCATGATAGTTAAATAAAATTTATTCCTTTGCAGTAGGGAAAAATTGGCTTTACGCAAAACTGTAACCATAGAGCTTCCCACCAGCCATATATGCATGTAGTATAGCCTTATTCTTTCATTATTCTCTATGTGTTACTTTGCCAGCATATTCCATGTGCTGACCCGTTTTGGGCTGCAACGTTCATGTTGCAGACTTTTCAGATGACGAGTAAGGTGCCTTTAGTTCGTGGTTCTATACTCAGTGATGCCGTTGGAGTTGATGGACTCACTTATCTTCCAAGCGTTCCGCTGTTATCGTTATTAGATGGCCTTAAGCCATATTTGTTGTAATAAGTTCTCTTTTGAGACATTCGATGTACTAAGTGTGTGATTGCTACTCTATTATAAATCCTTCAAGTACTGTGCGGTGTCAGCATTACTGATCCAGGGATGACACTGGAGCACAGAGATTGAACCGTTTGAGGCCTGATTGCTACATGCACCTCCAAAATATTATTTTACAAGTGGCCGGAAAATATTCTCGGAATGGGATGAAAGTTGGCGTGTGGTGTTGTTGTGTTGTTAGTAGACCGCCTGTCAAATTCCATCGCGTTCGGAGTTCGTTTGATGCCCCAATGAATAACTATAGCGGCACCCCTGACGGTCTAACGTCAGACGTTTTCGATCTCCGAAAACTGCTGCCGGGCCCTCTCTCTCTCTCTTCTCTCCTCTCAGCCTCACCACAGCCCACCTAGTCCATCCACCTACCCTTCTTCGCGTCCGGAGCCGTCCGATGCGATCATACGGTCCGAAACCCTCTCTGCACAGTGCATCAAACCTCCTGGCGCGTGCGTCGGAAAGATGTCCCGGACCCAACCCGGACAGTCGTCACCGTTGGATCCGGACCAACCCCGAGCAACCTCCTGCATCTTCCGTTTCTTCTTTTGACTACTCCGTTGACTCGTAGCCATCCGATCTCGATCAGACGATCCAAAACTCCCTCCTTTCGCTATATATAGACCAAGCTCTACCTATTTTGGTCAAACCCTAGAAATTAGGAGGTTTGTCCCTTCACCCGCCGCCGCACTCTCCACCAAATCCCCTCTCGGGATCCTCCCAGATTCGATCCCCACCAACCAGAGCCCTGCCATGGCTCCCTTCGAATCCTCCTTCTTTCTGGCCGAGGAACCAGCACAGCCGCGTTCGAGCGCTCGCGAGGCCGAGTTCCTCCAACCTCACGACCCCGCGGCCCCCGACGAACCTCGCCGCTGACAACCACCAACAGTAGCTCCTCGCGTGCCCCTGCTCCTCCCCAAGCATGCGCTCCAGCGGCCACTCCTACACCGCCTCGCGCTCGAGCACCCAATCCCCTTGATCCAGCCGTCCAGGAGGATGCCGTCGTGGTCACCAGGCACATCTCCCCGACGCCTCCTCCTCCCCATGTCGTTTCCCTCTGGATCGCTCTCCTTTTCACCTAGTTTTTCCTCTCTCTCTCTCTCACTCTGGTTCACAGGGACGTCGCCATGGCCGTCGCGCCGACGTTGTGACCACCTAAGCTCCACCGGCGACCAGAGCCACCAGCCGCCCGAGCCTCGTGCACTTCTGCCTCGAGGACCTCCTCGCCCCCAACCAGGACGCCATGGTCGGCCTCCTCTATTCGACCCCCGTCGCGTCGCGCCACTAGCCGGAGCATCTCCATCGCCGACTGAAACTTCGCAGGTCACTGACTCCCATCTCCGGACCACCACCACCACCAGGGACCCCCCCCCTCCGTGCTCCGTCGACCCTGCCAGCGCAGCAGCGCCTCGTCTAGTCGCCATCTTCGCTGCGTGGCCTCCCCTTCCCGATGCCATTGATGGCCGCCGCTCCGCTGCTCCGAGACAAAGTCCCGTCGTTTTGCAGCCATCTCCCTCCAGTTCTTCCCCAACACCGTCGCCCTCGACCGTGCCAAGTCCCTCGGCGCCGTGACCCGTCGCCAGTCTGCTTCCTTCGCCCCAGGATCCAGCCGCCCTGAACCTGTCGCTGCCGCTTTTCGCTTTTCTTCAGAAATGAGCAGAGCGGCTCACCCGCCCCGCTCGATTCGTTAACCGCAGGCCCAGCCAGCGCCAGGAGGGCCCAGCCTCCTCGGCGGCCTGCCCGCACCACGCCATGCGCCTCCAGGCTCAGCTGGGCTTGGCCCAATGTGAGCAATGCTTGCCAGATCCAGATTCAGCCCGTGTAGCATTTTTTTCCAGTCTGTGCATTTATTTATTTTTATTTATCCAATGCATGCATAATTATAGGAGGATGCCATTATTTTAATTTGCTCACAAGTAAATAACCGTGCATCATATGTAAAAACTTCATATATGTGAAGTGCTCAGAAATTTGTGTAGTTTAATTATATCCAACTTTCATCTATGTTTAAAAAGTTTAAAATGTTGTTTGTTTAGATTTGCTTAAATAACTTGTTAAAATGCTTTATTTCATAATTAATTAACCATAGCTCCAAACTTAACAATCTTTATATGTAAATGGGGTAGAAAAATGCCTAGTTTAACATGATGGCATTACTTTTCATGTTCAACAACTATAAAATATGGTTTAGGGCAGAACAGTACCAAACTGTAAAATATGAACATAAGGAGTTTCCGAACTTGTTGTGTGTTGTTCCGGCCTCATTTAAACTTGCCTAGATATGTAGTTTTACTTTGCTTCACCTCTTGCCATGTTAATCAACATTTAATATTGTTGGGTACATAAACGAGATCGAACTAAATAACTTGAATGTGGTGTTCCGTCAATATGCAACTCGTTGCATATTGAGTTCCACTTAATTTGTAGTGTTGTTTGTTGCACTTTGCCATGCCATGCCATGCATATTTAAACCGGACATGCATCATACTTGTTTGCGCATCATGCCATGTTTATGTGGTGGTTGTTTACTATGTTGCTTGCTTCTTTCCGGGTTGCTTCTCTCGTTAGCTTCGGTTTCATTCCGGAGATGTGAGGATCCGTTCGACTACGCCCGCTTGTCTCCTTCATGGACTCGTTCTTCTTCCTTGCGGGATCTCAGGCAAGATGACCATACCCTCGAAATCACTTCTATCTTTGCTTGCTAGTTGCTCGCTCTATTCCTATGCTGCGATACCTACCACTTGCTATATCATGCCTCCCATATTGCCATGTCAAGCCTCTAACCCACCTTGTCCTAGCAAACCGTTGTTTGGCTATGTTACCGCTTTGCTCAGCCCCTCTTATAGCGTTTCTAGTTGCAGGTGAAGATTGGAGTTTGTTCCATGTTGGAACATGGATATGTTGGGATATCACAATATCTTTTATGTTAATTAATGCATCTATATACTTGGTAAAGGGTGGAAGGCTCGGCCTTATGCCTGGTGTTTTGTTCCACTCTTGCCGCCCTAGTTTCCGTCATACCGGTGTTATGTTCCTTGATTTTGCGTTCCTTACACGGTTGGGTGTTATGGGGACCCCTTGACAGTTCGCTTTAAATAAAACTCCTCCAGCAAGGCCCAACCTTGGTTTTACCATTTGCCTCACCACCACCTACTTTTCCCTTGGGAGTCGCGCTCCCTAGGGTCATCTTTATTTTAACCCCCCCGGGCCAGTGCTTCTTTAAGTGTTGGTACAACCTGAGCGATGTCCAGCGCCCCCTGGGCAACCAGGGTCTATGCAACCCGACGTCTGGCTCATCCGGTGTGCCCTGAGAACGAGATATGTGCAGCTCCTACCGAGATTTGTCGGCACATTCGGGCGGCTTTGCTAGTCTTGTTTTACCATTGTCGAAATGTCTTGTAACCGGATTCCGAGCCTGATCGGGTCTTCCTGGGAGAAGGATTATCCTTCGTTGACCATGAGAGCTTGTGATGGGCTAAGTTGGGACACCCCTGTAGGGTTTTGAACTTTCGAAAGCCGTGCCCGCGGTTATGGGAAGATGGGAATTTGTTAATGTCCAGTTGTAGAGAA
The DNA here is from genome assembly GCF_018294505.1 of Triticum aestivum. Lineage (NCBI taxonomy): Eukaryota > Viridiplantae > Streptophyta > Magnoliopsida > Poales > Poaceae > Triticum > Triticum aestivum. The sequence goes on from NC_057797.1 coordinate 570,869,262, forward strand.
CTCGACACTTAACTTAATTAAAATGAATCAACCACGTGTGTAGCCGTGATGGTCTCTTCTCGGCGGGGTCCGGGAAGTGAACACGGTTCTTGTGTTATGCTTGAACGTAAGTAGTTTCAGGATCACTTCTTGATCACTTCTAGTTCTCGACCGTGCTTTGCTTCTCTTCTCGCTCTTATTTGCATATGTTAGCCACCATATATGCTAGTGCTTGCTGTAGCTCCACCTCACTACCTTTTCCTACCCATAAGCTTAAATAGTCTTGATCTCGTGGGTGTGAGATTGTTGAGTCCTCGTGACTCAAAGATTACTTCCAAAAACAGTTGCAGGTGCCGACGATACCAGTGCACGTGACGCGACCCAGCTCAAGTGGGAGCTCAGCGAAGATCGTATTTGTTGTGTTGTTTCGTTTCCAGTTGATCAGTAGTGGAGCCCAGTCGAGTCGATCGGGGATCTAGCATTTGGGGTTGTCTTCTTTTATGTTGGTTCCGTAGTCGGACCTTGATTGTATTCTGGATGTTGTTATTCTATATTTATGTATTGTGTGAAGTGGTGATTGTAAGCCAACTCTTTATCCCTTTCTTATTCAGTACATGGGATGTGTAAAGATTACCCCTCTTGCGGCATGCCTACCATGCAGTTATGCCTCTAAGTCGTGCTCTGACACGTGGGAGATATAGCCGCATCGTGGGTATTACAAACAAGGCTAATCAATGGGCTATGGAGATGCCCATTGATTGATGTTAATGCAAGGAGTAGGGATTGCCATGCAACGGATGCACTAGAGCTATAAATGTATGAAAGCTCAACAAAAGAAACTAAGTGGGTGTGCATCCAACTTGCTTGCTCACGAAGACCTAGGGCACTTGAGGAGGCCCATTGTTGGAATATACAAGCCAAGTTCTATAATGAAAATTTCCACTAGTATATGAAAATGAGAAAACAAGAGACTCTCTATCATGAAGATTACGGTGCTACTTTGAAGCACAAGTGTGGCAAAGGATAGTAACATTGTCCCTTCTCTCTTTTTCTCTCATTTTTTGGGCCTTCTCTTTTTTATGGCATTTCTCCTTTTTTGGGCCTTCTCTTTTTTATGGCCTTTCCTTTTTTTATATTCCTCACTTGGGACAATGTTCTAAAAAAATGATGATCATCACACTTCTATTTATTTACAACTCAATGATTACAACTCGATACTAGAACAAAAGATGACTCTATATGAATGCCTCCGGCGGTGTATCGGGATATGCAATGGACCAAGAGTGACATGTATGAAAGAATTATGAATGGTGGCTTTGCCACAAATACTTTGTCAACTACATGATCATGCTAAGCAATATGACAATGATGAATGTGTCATGATAAACGGAATGGTGGAAAGTTGCATGGCAATATATCTCGGAATGGCTATGGAAATGCCATAATAGGTAGGTATGGTGGCTGTTTTGAGGAAGATATGAGGAGTTTTAAGTGTGAAAGAGCGTATCATATCACGGGGTTTGGATGCACCGGCAAAGTTTGCGCCAACTCTCGATGTGAGAAAGGGCAATGCACGATACCGAAGAGGCTAGCAAGGATGGAAAGGTGAGAGTGCGTATAATCCATGGACTCAATATTAGTCATAAAGAACTCACATACTTATTGCAAAAATCTACAAGTCATCAAAAACCTCGGCACTACGCGCATGCTCCTAGGGGGATAGATTGGTAGGAAAAGACCATCACTCGTCCCCGACCGCCACTCATAAGGAAGACAATCAAATAACACCTCATGTTTCAAATTTGTAACATAACATTTACCATACGTGCATTCTACGGGACTTGCAAACTTCAACACAAGTATTGCTCAATTTCACAACTACTCAACTAGCACAACTTTGATATTATTACCTCCATATCTCAAAACAATCATCAAGCATCAAACTTCTCTTAGTATTCAAAACACTCATAAGAAAATTTTACTAATCTTGAATACCTAGCATATTAGGATTTTAAGCAAATTACCATGCTATTTAAGACTCTCAAAATAATCTAAGTGAAGCATGAGAGATCAATAGTTTCTATAAAACAAATCCACCACCGTGCTCTAAAAGATATAAGTGAAGTACTAGAGCAAAACTATATAACTCAAAAGATATAAGCGAAGCACATAGAGTATTCTAACAAATTCCAAATCATGTATGGCCCTCTCAAAAGGTGTGTACAACAAGGATGATTGTGGTAAACTAAAAAGTAAAGACTCAAATCATACAGGACGCTCCAAGCAAAACACATATCATGTGGCGAATAAAAATATAGCTCCAAGTAAAGTTACCGATAGAAGTAGACGAAAGAGGGGATGCCTTCCGGGGCATCCCCAAGCTTTGGCTTTTAGGTGTCCTTAGATTATCTTGGGGGTGCCATGGTCATCCCCAAGATTAGGCTCTTGCCACTCCTTGTTCCATAATCCATCAAATATTTACCCAAAACTTGAAAACTTCACAACACAAAACTTAAAGTAGAAAATCTCGTGAGCTCCGTTAGCGAAAGAAAATAAAAGACCACTTCAAGGTACTGTAATGAAATCATTCTTTATTTATATTGATGTTAAACCTACTGTATTCCAACTTCTCTATGGTTTTAAACTATTTTACTAGCCATAGATTAATCAAAATAAGCAAACAACACACGAAAAACAGAATCTGTCAAAAACAGAACAGTCTGTAGTAATCTGTAGCTAGAGCAAGATCTGGAACCCCAAAAATTCTAAAATAAATTTCTGGACGTGAGGAATTTATCTATTAATCATATTAAAAAATAATTAACTAAATAGAACTTTCCAAATAAAAATTACAGCAGTTCTCGTGAGCGCTAAAGTTTCTGTTTTTTACAGCAAGTTTAACAAGACTTTCCCCAAGTCTTCCCAACGGTTCTACTTGGCACAAACACTAATTAAACACAACCAAAACAGAGGCTAGATAAATTATTTTTATTACTAAACAGGAGCAAAAAGCAAGGAATAAAAATAAAATTGGGTTGTCTCCCAACAAGCGGCATCGTTTAACGCCCCTAGCTAGGCATAACAAGCAAGGATAGATCTAGGTATTGCCATCTTTGGTAGGCAATCCATAAGTGGCTCCCATAATAGATTCATAGGTAATTTAATTTTATTTGTAGGAAAGTGTTCCATGCCTGTCCTTAATGAAAATTAGAATCTAATATTTTCTTCCTTCATATCAATAATTGCACCAATCGTTCTAAGGAAAGGTCTACCAAGAATAATAGGACATGAAGGATTGCAATCTATGTCAAGAACAATAAAATCTATGGGAACATAATTTCTATTTGCAACAATAAGAACACCATTAATTCTTCTCATAGGTTTCTTAATAGTGGAATCCGCAAGGTGCAAGTTTAGAGAGCAATCATCAAAATCACGGAAACCTAACAAATCACACAAAGTCTTTGGAATCGTGGAAACACTAGCACCCAAATCACATAAAGCATAGCATTCATGATCTTTAATTTTAATTTTAATAGTTGGTTCCCACTCATCATAAAGTTTTCTAGGGATAGAAACTTCCAATTCAAGTTTTTGTTCATAAGATTGCATCAAGGCATCAATGATATGTTTAGTAAACGCTTTATTTTGACATCTAGGGTTTTAGTTTCTTGAATCCCACTTTTATCAATTTTAGCATCAAGATCAAAAAATTCCGAATTCTTGGAACGCCTTCTAGGTAAAGGTGGATCATATTCAGTCCCATCATTATCAAGATTCATATTGCAAAACAAAGATTTAATAAGGGACACAACAATAACTTTGAGATCTTCATCTTTATTTCATAGCAATCTAGTTTAGCGGCCATCCTATTAACTAAGGTGGCTTTCTTATCCGAAATTTCAGCGGTCAACTTTTCAAGACGAGCAATTTGGGATCTCAAACCATCGAATTCTTTAAACATATCATCAAGCTCTTTATTCATAAAACTCATAAAACTTTTTTGTTCCTTAAGCTCGTTTCTAAAGAAACTATTATGTTCAAATTGCAAAACCATAAAGCTCATGACATTGCTTTCGATCTCTTCTAATCTTTTAAGGTGAAGATCACCAAATTTAGGTAGAGCCATTGTGACAAGCAAGCAAACTAACACACAAGCAAACAAGCGGGCAAAAAGAGAAAGAGAGGGAGGATAGAGAGAGAAGGTGAATAAAATGGCAAGGGTGAAGTGGGGGGGGGGAGGAAAACGAGAGTCAAATGGCAAATAATGTAATGCGGGAGATAAGGGTATGTGATGGGTACTTGGTATGTTGACTTTTGCGTAGACCTCCCCGGCAACGGCGCCAGAAATCCTTCTTTCTACCTCTTGCGCACTGCGTTGGTTTTCCCCGAAGAGGAAGGGATGATGCAGCAAAGTAGCGTAAGTATTTCCCTCGGTTTTTGAGAAGCAAGGTATCAATCTAGTAGGAGGCTATGCGCGAGTCCCTCGTACCTGCACAAAACAAATAAATCCTCGCAACCAACACGAATAGGGGTTGTCAATCCCTACACGGCCACTTACAAGAGTGATATCTGATAGATATGATAAAATAATATTTTTGGTATTTTTTTGATAAAGATGCAAAGTAAAATAAAGGCAAAGTAAAAAAGCAAAGGAAATAACTAAGTAGTAGGAGATTAATATGATGAAGATAGAACTGGGGGCCATAGGTTTCACTAGTGGCTTCTCTCGAGAGCATAAGTATTCTACGGTGGGTGAACAAATTACTGTTGAGCAATTGACAAAATTGAGCATAGTTATGAGAATATCTAGGTATGATCATGTATATAGGCATCACATCCGAGACAAGTAGACCTACTCCTGCCTGCATCTACTACTATTACTTCACTCATCGACCGCTATCCAGCATGCATCTACAGTATTAAGTTAAAAACAGAGTAACACCTTAAGCAAGATGACATGATGTAGAGGGATAGACTCATGCAATATGATGAAAACCCCATCTTGTTATCCTCGATGGCAACAATATAATACGTGCCTTGCTGCCCCTACTGTCACTGGGAAAGGACACCGCAAGATTGAACCCAAAGCTAAGCACTTCTCCCATTGCAAGAAAGATCAATCTAGTAGGTCAAACCAAACTGATAATTCGAAGAGACTTGCAAAGATAATCAATCATACATAAAAGAATTCAGAGAAGATTCAAATATTGTTCATAGATAGACTTGATCATAAACCCACAATTCATCGGTCTCAACAAACACACTGCAAAATAAGATTACATCGAATAGTTCTCCACAAGAGAGGGGGAGAACATTGTATTGAGATCCAAAAAGAGAGAAGAAGCCATCTAGCTAATAACTATGGACCCGTAGGTCTGAGGTAAACTACTCACACTTCATCGGAGGGGCTATGGTGTTGATGTAGAAGCCCTCCGTGATCGATGCCCCCTCCGGCGGAGCTCCGGAACAGGCCCCAAGATGGGATCTCATGGATACAGAAAGTTGCGGCGTTGGAATTAGGTTTTTGGATCCGTATCTGATCGTTTGGGGGTACGTAGGTATATATAGGAGGAAGGAGTACGTCGGTGGAGCAACAGGGGGCCCACGAGGGCGGAGGGCGCGCCTGGGGGGGGGGTAGGCGTGCCCTCCTACCTCATGGCCTCCTCTTTTGTGTATTGACGTAGGGTCCAAGTCTCCTGGGTCTTGTTCGTTGAGAAAATCACGTTCCCGAAGGTTTCATTCCATTTGGACTCCGTTTGATATTCCTTTTCTTCGAAACCCTAAAACAGGCAAAAAACAGCAATTCTGGGCTGGGCCTCCGGTTAATAGGTTAGTCCCAAAAATAATATAAAAGTGGATAATAAAGCCCAATAATGTCCAAAACATTAGATAATATAGCATGGAGCAATCAAAAATTATAGATACGTTGGAGACGTATCATGCACCAACAACTTATGCTAAGCAAGATAATCAATTATGTGATAGCAACATATATGACTAAGGACGATATGGCTATCACAAAGTAAAATGCAATAAGTAACGGGTCGAGTAAGAAATAACCGAGGCATGTGGAGACGATGATGTATACCGAAGTTCACACCCTTGCGGATGCTAATCTCCGTTTGGAGCGGTGTGGAGGCACAATGCTCCCCAAGAAGCCACTAGGGCCATCGTAATCTCCTCACGCCCTCGCACAATGCAAGATGACGTGATTCCACTAAGGGACCCTTGAGGGCGGTCACCGAACCCGTACAAATGGCAACCTTGGGGGCGGTCACCGAACCCGTACACTTTGGCAACCCTTGGGGCGATCACCGGTACCCGTCAAATTGCTCGGGGCGATCTCCACAACCTAATTGGAGACCCCAATGCTTGACCGGAGCTTGACACCAGAATTATTGAGCTCCGAACACCACCAACCATCTAGGCGCCCAAGCACCCAAGAGGAACAAGCTCAAGGGCACCAAGCACCCAAGAGTAATAAGCTTCTCAACTTGTAACTTCCACGTATCACTGTGGAGAACTTAAATCGATGCACCAAATGCAATGGCAAGGGCACATGGAGTGCCCAAGTCCTTCTCTCCCAAATCCCACCAAAGCAACTATTGCTAGGGAGGAAAATGGGAGGAAGAACAAGAAGGAGAACACCAAGAACTCCAGGATCTAGATCCAAGGGCTTCCCTCACATAGAGGAGAAAGTGATTGGTGGAAATGTGGATCTAGATCTTCTCTCTCTTTCCCCCAAAAACTAGCAAGAATCCATGGAGTGATTGAGAGATAGCAAGCTCGAAGAAGGTCAACAATAGGGGAAGAACATGAGCTTAAGAGATAAGGTTCCTTTGGGAAGAAGACCCCCTTTTATAGGTGGAGGAAAATCCAACTGTTATCCTCATAGCCCACCAAGCGGTACTATCGCTAGGCCGGTCGTAGCCAAATAAACACTACTGCAACGGGGCAACATGGCGGTACTACTGTCGGAGCGGTACTACCGCCTGCCCTTGCGGTACTACCGCATGGGTAGTATTCAACGGCCATACAGGTGCAGCACACGACAGTATACACAGTGAGATAGCGGTACTACCGCTGGGGATAGCGGTACTACCGCGTGTCCACGGATGTAAAAAATTACTATCGCGCCTACATCCGCTGGAGCTAGCTTTGAGTAGAAAGCCGACATGGTACTACCGCTCACAGGAAGTAGTACTACCGCGTAAGGGCGGATGTACAAAATTACATCTGCGCCTACTTCCGCATGCATCAGCGTTAGGGCTGGAAGCAGTGGTACTACCGCTCACCAGGAGCAGTACTGCCGCTCGCCCCTGCGGTACTACCGCTCCCTTGAGTAGTACTACCGCACGCCGCAGAGGCTTTAGCACTTGGCTGCCTTCATAATATAGCTAAAGACAACAGAAGGATACAATAGAACCAGAACTGCCATAACTTCTGCAAATGAGCTCCGAAATGAGCAAACTCAAGCTTGGTGGAAACAAGACGACGAGTAGCATCAAAACAGCATACAAGGTATTCCTCCAGTATCCGGGAGTTGCATAATCTCATAGTCAAAAGAATATGTATAAGTCATGAAGAAAGCAATAGCAATAAAACTTAACGATCACTATGCTAAGCTAACATATGGGTCTTCTCCATCACATCATTCTCCTAATGATGTGATCCCGTTCATCAAATGACAACACATGTCTATGGTTAGAAAACTTAACCATCTTTGATTAACGAGATAGTCTAGTAGAGGCTTACTAGGGACATTGTGTTTTGTCTATGTATCCACATATGTATCATGTTTCCGGTTAATGCAATTCTAGCATGAAATAAACATTTATCATGATATAATGAAATATAAATAACAAGTTTATTATTGCCTCTAGGGCATATTTCCTTCAGTGGCATGAAACCCTTCTCAAGCAGGTGGGTGTGAAGGGTTTTCAGGTTAGAGTAAGACTTTGTATTCCCACATCTAGGACATGGACTGAAGGAAATATGCCCTAGAGGCAATAATAAAGTTATTATTTATTTCCTTATATCATGATAAATGTTTATTATTCATGCTAGAATTGTATTAACCGGAAACATAATACATGTGTGAATACATAGACAAACAGAGTGTCACTAGTATGCCTCTACTTGACTAGCTCGTTAATCAAAGATGGTTATGTTTCCTAACCATGAACAAAGAGTTTTTATTTGATTAACGGGATCACATCATTAGGAGAATGATCTGATTGACATGACCCATTCCATTAGCTTAGCACCCGATCGTTTAGTATGTTACTATTGCTTTCTTCATGACTTATACATGTTCCTATGACTATGAGATTATGCAACTCCCGTTTGCCGGAAGAACACTTTGTGTGCTACCAAACGTCACAACGTAAATGGGTGATTATAAAGGTGCTCTACAGGTGTCTCCAAAGGTACATGTTGGGTTGGCGTATTTCGAGATTAGGATTTGTCACTCCGATTGTCGGAGAGGTATCTCTGGGCCCTCTCGGTAATACACATCACATAAGGCTTGCAAGCATTGCAACTAATGAGTTAGTTGCAAGAAGATGTATTACGGAACGAGTAAAGAGACTTGCCGGTAACGAGATTGAACTAGGTATTGAGATACCGACGATCGAATCTCGGGCAAGTAACATACCGATGACAAAGGGAACAACGTATGTAGTTATGCGGTCTGACCGATAAAGATCTTCGTAGAATATGTAGGAGCCAATATGAGCATCCAGGTTCCGCTATTGGTTATTGACCGGAGACGTGTCTCGGTCATGTCTACATTGTTCTCGAACCCGTAGGGTCCGCACACTTAAGGTTTCGATGATAGGTATATTATGAGTTTATGAGTTTTGATGTACCGAAGTTAGTTCGGAGTCCCGGATGTGATCACGGACATGACGAGGAGTCTCGAAATGGTCAAGACATAAATATTGATATATTGGACGGCTATATTCGGACACCGGAAGTGTTCCGGGTGATTTCGGAGAAAACCTGAGAGCCGGAGGGTTACCGGAACCCCCCCGGGAGAAGTAATGGACCATATGGGCCTTAGTGGAGAGAGAGAGGGGCAGCCAGAGGTGGGTTGCGCGCCTCCTCCCCCCTGGTCCGAATTGGACTAGGAGAGGGGGGCGGCGCCCCCCCCTTTCCCTCTCCCTCCCCACTTCTTTCCCCCTCCTAGTAGGAGTCCTACTCCTACTAGGAGGAGGACTCCTCCTGGCGCGCCTATAGGGGCCGGCCGGCCTCCTCCCCTTGCTCCTTTATATACGGGGGCAGGGGGCACCCCTAGACACATAAGTTGATCCGTGTGATCATATTCTCAGCCGTGTGCGGTACCCCCTCCACCATAGTCCTCGATAATATTGTAGCGGTGCTTAGGCGAAGCCCTGCGACGGTAGTGCATCAAGATCGTCACCACGCCGTCGTGCTGACGGAACTCTTCCCCGACACTTTGCTGGATCGGACTCCGGGGATCGTCATCGAGTTGAACGTGTGCTAGAACTCGGAGGTGCCGTAGTTTCCATGCTTGATCGGTCGGGCCGTGGAGATGTACGACTACATCAACCAAACGCTTCCGTTGTCGATCTACAAGGGTACGTAGATCACACTCTCCCCTCTTGTTGCTATGCATCACCATGATCTTGCGTGTGCGTAGGAATTTTTTTGAAATTACTATGTTCCCCATCAGTGGCATCCGAGCCTAGGTTTTATATGTTGATGTTATATGCATGAGTAGAACACAAGTGAGTTGTGGGCGATATAAGTCATACTGCTTACCAGCATGTCATACTTTGGTTCGGCGGTATTGTTGGACGAAGCGGCCTGGACCGACATTACGCGTACGCTTACGCGAGACCGGTTCTCCCGACGTGCTTTGCACATAGGTGGCTTGCGGGTGACAGTTTCTCCAACTTTAGTTGAACCGAGTGTGGCTACGCCCGGTCCTTGCGAAGGTTAAAACAGCACCAACTTGACAAACTATTGTTGTGGTTTTGATGCATAGGTAAGATTGGTTCTTGCTTAAGCCCGTAGCAGCCACGTAAAACTTGCAACAACAAAGTAGAGGACGTCTAACTTGTTTTTGCAGGGCATGTTGTGATGTGATATGGTCAAGACATGATGCTGAATTTTATTGTATGAGATGATCATGTTTTGTAACCAAGTTATCGGCAACTGGCAGGAGCCATATGGTTGTCGCTTTAATGTATGCAATGCAATCGCGCTCTAATGCTTTACTTTATCACTAAGCGGTAGCGATAGTCGTGGAAGCATAAGACTGGCGAGACGACAACGATGCTACGATGGAGATCAAGGTGTCGCACCGGTGAAGATGGTGATCACGACGGTGCTTCGAAGATGGAGATCACAAGCACAAGATGATGATGGCCATATCATATCACTTATATTGATTGCATGTGATGTTTATCTTTTATGCATCTTATCTTGCTTTGATTGACGGTAGCATTATAAGATGATCTCTCACTAATTATCAAGAAGTGTTCTCCCTGAGTATGCACCGTTGCGAAAGTTCTTCGTGCTGAGACACCACGTGATGATCGGGTGTGATAGGCTCTACGTTCAAATACAACGGGTGCAAAACAGTTGCACACGCGGAATACTCAGGTTATACTTGACGAGCCAAGCATATACAGATATGGCCTCGGAACACGGAGACCGAAAGGTCGAGCGTGAATCATATAGTAGATATGATCAACATAATGATGTTCACCAATGAAACTACTCCATCTCACGTGATGATCGGACATGGTTTAGTTGATTTGGATCACGTAATCACTTAGAGGATTAGAGGGATGTCTATCTAAGTGGGAGTTCTTTAAGTAAATTAATTGAACCTAAATTTATCATGAAACTTAGTACCTGATAGTATCTTGTTTGTTTATGCTTGATTATAGATAGATGGCTCGTGCTGTTGTTCCATTGAATTTTAACGCGTTCCTTGAGAAAGCAAAGTTGAAAGATGATGGTAGCAATTACACGGACTGGGTCCGTAACTTGAGGATTATCCTCATTGCTGCACAGAAGAATTACGTCTTGGAAGCACCGCTGGGTGCCAGGCCTGCTGCTGGAGCAACACTAGATGTTATGAATGTCTGGCAGAGCAAAGCTGATGACTACTCGATAGTTTAGTGTGCCATGCTTTACGGCTTAGAATCGGGACTTCAACGACGTTTTGAACGTCATGGAGCATATGAGATGTTCCAGGAGTTGAAGTTAATATTTCAAGCAAATGCCCGGATTGAGAGATATGAAGTCTCCAATAAGTTCTATAGCTACAAGATGGAGGAGAACAGGTCTGTCAGTGAGCATATACTCAAAATGTCTGGGTATAATAATCACTTGATTCAATTGGGAGTTAATCTTCCAGATGATTGCGTCATTGACAGAATTCTCCAATCACTGCCACCAAGCTACAAGAGCTTCGTGATGAACTATAATATGCAAGGGATGAATAAGACTATTCCCGAGCTCTTCGCAATGCTGAAAGCTGCGGGGGTAGAAATCAAGAAGGAGCATCAAGTGTTGATGGTCAACAAGACCACTAGTTTCAAGAAAAAGGGCAAAGGGAAGAAGAAGGGGAACTTCAAAAGGAACAGCAAGCAAGTTGCTACTCAAGAGAAGAAACCCAAACCTGGACCTAAGCCTGAAACTGAGTGCTTCTACTGCAAGCAGATTGGTCACTGGAAGCGGAACTGCCCCAAGTATTTGGCGGATAAGAAGGATGGCAAGGTGAACAAAGGTATATGTGATATACATGTTATTGATGTGTACCTTACTAATGCTCGAAGTAGCACCTGGGTATTTGATACTGGTTCTGTTGCTAATATTTGCAACTCGAAACAGGGACTACGGATTAAGCGAAGATTGGCTAAGGACGAGGTGACGATGCGCGTGGGAAACGGTTCCAAAGTCGGTGTGATCGTAGTCGGCATGCTACCTCTACATCTACCTTCGGGATTAATATTAGACCTAAATAATTGTTATTTGGTGCCAGCGTTAAGCATGAACATTATATCTGGATATTGTTTGATGCGAGATGGTTATTCATTTAAATCTGAGAATAATGGTTGTTCTATTTATATGAGTAATATCTTTTATGGTCATGCACCCATAAAGAGTGGTCTATTTATTTTGAATCTCGATAGTAGTGACACACATATTCATAGTGTTGAAGCCAAAAGATGCAGAGTTGATAATGATAGTGCAACTTATTTGTGGCACTGCCGTTTAGGTCATATCGGTGTAAAGCGCATGAAGAAACTCCATACTGATGGACTTTTGGAACCACTTGATTATGAATCACTTGGTACTTGCGAACCGTGCCTCATGGGCAAGATGACTAAAACACCGTTCTCCGGTACTATGGAGAGAGCAACAGATTTGTTGGAAATCATACATACAGATGTATGTGGCCCGATGAATATTGAGGCTCGTGGCGGATATCATTATTTTCTCACCTTCACAGATGACTTAAGCAGATATGGGTATATCTACTTAATGAAACATAAGTCTGAAACGTTTGAAAAGTTCAAAGAATTTCAGAGTGAAGTTGAAAATCATCGTAACAAGAAAATAAAGTTTCTACGATCTGATCGTGGAGGAGAATATTTGAGTTACGAGTTTGGTGTACATTTGAAACAATGCGGAATAGTTTCGCAACTCACGCCACCCGGAACACCACAGCGCAATGGTGTGTCCGAACGTCGTAATCGTACTTTACTAGATATGGTGCGATCTATGATGTCTCTTACTGATTTACCGCTATCGTTTTGGGGATACGCTCTAGAGACAGCCACATTCACGTTAAATAGGGCACCATCAAAATCCGTTGAGACGACGCCTTATGAACTGTGGTTTGGCAAGAAACCAAAGTTGTCGTTTCTGAAAGTTTGGGGTTGCGATGCTTATGTGAAAAAGCTTCAACCTGATAAGCTCGAACCCAAATCGGAGAGATGTGTCTTCATAGGATATCCAAAGGAGACTATTGGATACACCTTCTATCACAGATCCGAAGGCAAGACTTTTGTTGCTAAGTTCGGAAACTTTCTGGAGAAGGAGTTTCTCTTGAAAGAAGTGAGTGGGAGGAAAGTAGAACTTGACGAGGTAACTGTACCTGCTCCCTTATTGGAAAGTAGTGCATCACAGAAAACTGTTTCAGTGACACCTACACCAGTTAGTGAGGAAGCTAATGATGATGATCATGAAACTTCAGAACAAGATACTACTGAACCTCGTAGATCAACCAGAGTGAGATCCGTGCCAGAGTGGTACGGTAATCTTGTTCTGGAAGTCATGCTACTAGATCATGATGAACCTACGAACTATGAAGAAGCGATGGTGAGCCCAGATTCCGCAAAATGGCTTGATGCCATGAAATCTGAGATGGGTTCCATGTATGAGAACAAAGTATGGACTTTGGTTGACTTGCCTGATGATCGGCAAGCAATTGAGAATAAATGGATCTTCAAGAAGAAGACTGATGCTAACGGTAATATTACTGTCTACAAAGCTCGACTTGTCGCAAAAGGTTTTAGGCAAGTTCAAGGGATTGACTACGATGAGACCTTCTCACCCATAGCGATGCTTAAGTCTGTCCGAATCATGTTAGCAATTGCCGCATTTTATGATTATGAAATTTGGAAGATGGATGTCAAAACTACATTCTTGAATGGATTTCTAGAAGAAGAGTTGTATATGATGCAACCAGAAGGTTTTGTCGATCCAAAGGGAGCTAACAAAGTGTGCAAGCTCCAGCGATCCATTTATGGACTGGTGCAAGCCTCTCGGAGTTGGAATAAACGCTTTGATAGTGTGATCAAAGCATTTGGTTTTATACAGACTTTTGGAGAATCCTGTATTTACAAGAAAGTGAGTGGGAGCTCTGTAGCATTTCTGATATTATATGTGGATGACATATTACTAATTGGAAATGATATAGAATTTCTGGATAGCATAAAGGGATACTTGAATAAGAGTTTTTCAATGAAAGACCTCGGTGAAGCTTCTTACATATTAGGCATTAAGATCTATAGAGATAGATCAAGACGCTTAATTGGACTTTCACAAACCACATACCTTGACAAAGTTTTGAAGAAGTTCAAAATGGATCAAGCAAAGAAAGGGTTCTTGCCTATGTTACAAGGTGTGAAGTTGAGTAAGACTCAATGCCCGACCACTTCAGAAGATAGAGAGAATATGAAAGATGTTCCCTATGCTTCAGCCATAGGCTCTATCATGTATGCAATGTTGTGTACCAGACCTGATGTGTGCCTTGCTATAAGTCTAACAGGGAGGTACCGAAGTAATCCAGGAGTGGATCACTGAACAGCAGTCAAGAACATCCTGAAATACCTGAAAAGGACTAAGGATATGTTTCTCATATATGGAGGTGACAAAGAGCTCATCGTAAAAGGTTACGTTGATGCAAGCCTTGACACTGATCCGGACGATTCTAAATCGCAAACCGGATACGTGTTTACATTAAACGGTGGAGCTGTAAGTTGGTGCAGTTCTAAACAAAGCGTTGTAGCGGGATCTACATGTGAAGCGGAGTACATAGCTTCTTCGGAAGCAGCAAATGAAGGAGTCTGGATGAAGGAGTTCATATCCGATCTAGGTGTCATACCTAGTGCATCGGGTCCAATGAAAATCTTTTGTGACAATACTGGTGCAATTGCCTTGGCAAAGGAATCCAGATTTCACAAGAGAACCAAGCACACCAAGAGACGCTTCAATTCCATCCGGGATCTAGTCCAGGTGGGAGACATAGAGATTTGCAAGATACATACGGATCTAAATGTTGCAGACCCGTTGACTAAGCCTCTTCCACGAGCAAAACATGATCAGCACCAAGGCTCCATGGGTGTTAGAATCATTACTGTGTAATCTAGATTATTGACTCTAGTGCAAGTGGGAGACTGAAGGAAATATGCCCTAGAGGCAATAATAAAGTTATTATTTATTTCCTTATATCATGAAATGTTTATTATTCATGCTAGAATTGTATTAACCGGAAACATAATACATGTGTGAATACATAGACAAACAGAGTGTCACTAGTATGCCTCTACTTGACTAGCTCGTTAATCAAAGATGGTTATGTTTCCTAACCATGAACAAAGAGTTGTTATTTGATTAACGGGATCACATCATTAGGAGAATGATCTGATTGACATGACCCATTCCATTAGCTTAGCACCCGATCGTTTAGTATGTTGCTATTGCTTTCTTCATGACTTATACATGTTCCTATGACTATGAGATTATGCAACTCCCGTTTGCTGAAGGAACACTTTGTGTGCTACCAAACGTCACAACGTAAATGGGTGATTATAAAGGTGCTCTACAGGTGTCTCCAAAGGTACATGTTGGGTTGGCGTATTTCGAGATTAGGATTTGTCACTCCGATTGTCGGAGAGGTATCTGTGGGCCCTCTCGGTAATACACATCACATAAGCCTTGCAAGCATTGCAACTAATGAGTTAGTTGCGAGATGATGTATTACGGAACGAGTAAAGAGACTTGCCGGTAACGAGATTGAACTAGGTATTGAGATACCGACGATCGAATCTCGGGCAAGTAACATACCGATGACAAAGGGAACAACATATGTTGTTATGCGGTCTGACCGATAAAGATCTTTGTAGAATATGTAGGAGCCAATATGAGCATCCAGGTTCCGCTATTGGTTATTGACCGGAGACGTGTCTCGGTCATGTCTACATTGTTCTCGAACCCGTAGGGTCCGCACGCTTAAGGTTTCGATGACAGTTATATTATGAGTTTATGAGTTTTGATGTACCGAAGTTAGTTCGGAGTCCCGGATGTGATCACAGACATGACGAGGAGTCTCAAAATGGTCGAGACATAAAGATTGATATATTGGGCGGCTATATTCGGACACCGGAAGTGTTCCGGGTGATTTTGGAGAAAACCGGAGAGCCGGAGGGTTACCGGAACCCCCCCCCCCCCGGGAGAAGTAATGGGCCATATGGGCCTTAGTGGAGAGAGAGAGGGGCAGCCAGAGGTGGGCTGCGCGCCTCCTCCCCCTGGTCCGAATTGGACTAGGAGAGGGGGGCGGCGCCCCCCCTTTCCCTCTCCCTCCCCACTTCTTTCCCCCTCCTAGTAGGAGTCCTACTCCTACTAGGAGGAGGACTCCTCCTGGCGCGCCTATAGGGGTCGGACGGCCTCCTCCCCTTGCTCCTTTATATACGGGGGCAGTGGGGCACCCCTAGACACACAAGTTGATCCGTGTGATCATATTCTTAGCCGTGTGCGGTGCCCCCCTCCACCATAGTCCTCGATAATATTGTAGCGGTGCTTAGGCGAAGCCCTGCGACGGTAGTGCATCAAGATCGTCACCACACTGTCGTGCTGACGGAACTCTTCCCCGACACTTTGCTGGATCGGAGTCCGGGGATCGTCATCGAGCTGAACGTGTGCTAGAACTCGGAGGTGCCGTATTCGGTGCTTGATCGGTCGGGCCATGGAGACGTACGACTACATCAACCAAACGCTTCCGTTGTCGATCTACAAGGGTACGTAGATCACACTCTCCCCTCTCGTTGCCATGCATCACCATGATCTTGCGTGTGCGCATGAATTTTTTTTGAAATTACTACGTTCCCCAACATGGACAACACATAAAACCATTCTGCTTGTTTTCCTCTGCCACTTCGAGAAAATTACGCACACCCTTAATGTACTCGGAGGTGCGTCTGTCACGGTACATCCATTGTCGGTTCATCTGCGTGCATTATATATAATTAAGTGTGTCAAAAACCATTACAGAACATCATGAATAGAGAAGTGACCAAATTAATAGAAGTTCATCATCACACTAAAACCAAAGTACATTAGTGATCAAATGCTATTACTGAAAAAAATAAATACATAAAGTTCATACATATATAGTTCTCATTGAACAACATATAGCTCTCTAGAGCATCTAATTAAATCATACATTGAAACTATGTAAAATATTTCAATGCAACAACAAATGTGATCGTAATCGCAACTAAGATAACAATTGATCCAACGGCATAATGATATCAAGCCTCAGTATGAATGACATATTTTCTAATCTTTCTAATCTTCAAGCGCATTGCATCCATCTTGATCTTGTGATCATCGATGACATCCGCAACATGCAACTTCAATCTCATCTTCTCCTCCTCAATTCTTTTCAATTTTTTCTTCAATTAATTATTTCTTTTTCAACTAAATTTAACCTCTCGACAATACGGTCGGTTGGAATTTCCGGTTCACATACCTCCTAGATAAAAACATCTATGTCACGTTGGTCGACATAATTGTCATAAACACTAAATGAACCAAATAGTTATAGAAGATAATATATACCACATCTGAATCATAGACAGGACGAGGTCCGACGGAGGCGATACCAAAACCATCACACTATATAATAACAAACAAAAATAAAAATAAGAAAATTATACAAGTATCTATCTAAATCATACAAGTAAGAACTTTTTTCTTTTAGAAAGAATTTAAGAACAAGAGGCTCACCACAGTGGTGCCGGCTACAAGATTGGCGCGGGCAATCAACGGCGGTGAGGATAGGGACGGGACTGGACGAACCGCCAAACCTAGACAAATATTAAGGAAAATGGAGTTTGGACAAGGAGCTTCGAGAGGAGAAAGCTTAAGTGTGGCTCGGGCATTTCATCGAACACCTCATGTGCATAGGAGGTGAGCTAGAACACCACAAAGCTCTCCCACGACCGGCCAAAAAAACAGAGCGATGGCTCTGCTCGCGGGCAGGGGCGGGGGTATATATAGGCCTCTCTTTAGTCCCAGTTTGTGGCTAAAACCGGGACTAAAGGATTACATTTGGTCCCAGTTCCAGCCACCAACCGGGACTAAAGATGGTGGGCCAGGAGCGAGGCCCATTGGTCCCGGTTCGTGTCTGAAACCGGGACCAAAAGGGTCAGACGAACCGGGACCAATGGCCCCCGAGGCCCGGCCGGCGCCCTGGCCTCACGAACAGGGACTGATGCCTCCTTTGGTCGTAGTTCACGAGTGAACCGGGATTAATGCTCTTACCTAGGCCTCAACCAAAGGCCGGTACTCTACTAGTGATTCTTTGGAGGAGCTTTCCCTTCAGTCAGCCTGGCAAACAATGTGTTATGTGCGGCACATTGATGTTATTGTAATACCCGGATATGCCAAAGAAAACGATGTGCACTGTTAGAGCATCTACAACCCGGCGTATCAAACCGGTCTTAAACGCCCCGTCGCCGCTCCGGATCTGCCCCATCATCACCGCTCCCGCGCCAGCACAACGCGGCCGCCGGAGCTGGCCTCTCACGGCCCTTGCTCAGCTCTGGAGGGCTGCTCAGTCCGCGTCACCCCTCTGTCATCACCTTTGGTTGCTACTCCGCAAGGGCAACGGTGGGTGCTAGTGCCCGCTCCACTGGTCCGGATGCGCATGCCAGAATCAGAGGCGCGCATGGCAGCGGGCAAGGGTGAGGGACGCGGTGGAGGAAGCCGTGCGCCGCTGCCGCGGGTTGTCGACGGAGCCCGGCGAGGATGAGCGGCTCCTCGCTTGGGTTTACCGACGGTCGCCTCCGACGATGGAAACGGACACGCGCCGTCTGCGGAGGAAGAACGCCAAGGCGCTCCGGTTTGCCATTTAGCAGTCAGAGCACGAGGCTGCGGAGGCGGCTCGGGTGGCCAAGCTAAAGCTGCAGCAGGACAGGGCTGTCCCGCGGATGAAAGGGTTCGTTGTCCTCTCCGCTCATCGCCCGTTGACAACGACAACCATAGCTCCTCCTTCAGTAACTCGGCCGATCCACCACCAACCGCCGACGCCCACAACTGCGCCGGCGGCCGGAACGGCAAAGGGCCGGTGAGGAAGTGATGAAGACGCTCCTCCTCCGTTTATTTTTATCAATTTTTAGATGTTTAAGTTTGATACATGTTTAGCGATGAACTTTAGTGATGTAAAGTGAGTTTATATGCATTTCGTTGTCCGTTTGATGTTGATTTCTTTGTCCATTGTTTGATCTATGTTGAGTAGTTCATCACGTTGGTTGCATAGTGTAGATATAGGTCGTCAGATTTGAGGCACGCAGCTGTGCGAGGGGAGAATTTGAGGATTAACCGGGCACTGTCCACGCATGCCACGTATAGGACACCGTATTTGGTAATCATGATGGTAGATGCTCTTAGAAGAGGAAAACCAATAGTTTTGTGTGGTCCACCGTTTCTGCGAAATTTTTTTCCATTTTAGATATTTTAGCCTATTTTGTGTGGAACGGTTAAAAGAAATCCATTAATTTCAGAAGCGTTCAAGACTCTAAATTACCGTACCCTTTCCCGCAAAAAAAAAAAGAAATCTCGATTACCCTGCCGAGTCGTAGCAGCGAGCTAGAGATGCACGCCGTTGTAGCATGGTTCTTCGAACCAATAATTAATGACTCCTCGCACGGTTTCGGCGCACCCAAGGCGGCGTGCACGTACCAATGCGTGCGGCCGTGCGTGCGGCACACATTGATCCCACGTTCCAATGGATCGGAAGGCGTGGTCGTGGCCGGACGGTCACGGACACGGAGTACACAAAGTCAGAAGGGGAACCGTGGAAGACCACCGGCGGGCGGACGACCACCCGTGCTCGGCTCTGCTCCTCTCAACGCGGGACGAGATAGTGAGAGAGACCGAGAAACCGAGCAGATAAATGAATGAAATGGTGGAGAGGAGAGGGGCCGATCGATGATGAGTGAATGAGGGCGAGGGCGACATGAATGCGGCCCTCGTGCGGGTGCGGCGAGCTATGATGATGGTGGTCAGTCGAAGGCCCCTCCCTCCCCGTGCGGCTGGCTGGCTGGACCGAGTACGAGTAGGCCTAGGCCTGCCACTGCCACCGCACGGGGAATCGTAGGCTGCAGGTGGGAATCCCAACCAATCAGCCTCCACAGTCACACACGTACGCATCCACACACACTCTCTCTCTTCATCAGACTGCGCGGCGCGCGCAGGGTGATGAGGTGAAAGATGGTCAGAGGACAGAGGATGCCCCCCGTGCCGTCTCGAGACGCGCGACCGGCGCGGACCCCCGAGGAGCACAGTGCCTGCCCCTGCCCCTGCCCGTGAGGTGATAGAAAATTGAATCGTCGGACGTCTACTCGGGACACGCCTGCGCCTCGGCATGGGCTGATTGGATTTGCCTCCCTCCCGTCCCGCCCTGGTCCGGTCCGGTCCGGTCGATCGCCAAGCCGAATGTACAGAAACCGCTTTTCCTGTTCTCCGGAAAAAGGCGCCCTCAGACAAGCTGGTACCTGTACTAGCACTGCACAAATCTCGCCCTTGTCACCCTTGTTCGGGTCGGAGACGACGACCAAACGTGAAACACGACCTGTTCGTCCATCCTCGGCACGGTTAATTATAGTAGCTAATCCCTGCTGCTGCTGACTAGCCAATGGCGAGAGAGATGACAAGCAAGGACGATTAATAATCCAAATCTGGTGCTAGATGTGCCAAGGGGGAAGGGCAGCCCCACCGCCACAAATCCACAGGAAGATACGGGGCGGGGCAAAGGGACAAGCGGGCGCGCACGGGCTGGGGCATCCGCATCCGCATCTCCATCGCCTCGGCTCGGGCCGGAGAATAAACGACACGCGCCTACGTACCGCCCCCCTGGCAGCTTTGGTCAAAGCTGCCGTATCCCCCACACCACATGCACCAGGACGTAAAAAAATCTCCCACGCACAGACGAGGATGAGGAGGCAGCAGATGGCCATCATCCATACTTGCTGGCCGAAATTAGTAGAGTACACTGGTAGTAACACCGAGATGATCCGTGCGAACGAATCGAAGGCATGGTGGGGGCGACGACCAGGACCGCCAGAAAAAGGTTGTCGATTCGCTCCACAGAACACACACACTGATAACACATAACAATATCTTTGCACATGTCAACACATTAATTAGGGCTTGGTTGTGTCCCTGAAAGCTGCAGGAATATGCAACGGAGCACCCATTATATATGTGCGATCGTGAAGGCCGGATAGGTATGCTTAATCACTGGGAAATTAGGCCAGCCGCCAGAAAAAGTGGGGAATAACACCGCAAGCCGCATTGTATTTATATTTTGTGAATATATCAACCAGAAAAAGGCATCGGATCAGGCTACTTAGACAACAGAACATCAAGAGGTCCCGTGCCTACTGTCTAGTGATCTAACCTGGTGTGTATTCCTAGCTCAGTCGTAATTCTGAAGCAATTAGTAGCGGGGGTATCAAATCAAGCTGCCACTGACATGCAATCACGTACAATTCGGCTGTCATTTTTGTTGCTACTTTTTTTGTTGCTACTGTTGTTGTTGACAAAAGAAGTCCAACTATAACTAGCTAATGAAAGATTACCATGTAAGCAGATTGCGCAGAGCTTGCATAGGAGATTGGGAAGGTCGTTTTTAATCATTGTTGTAGATACGCTTATGGGACTGCTCATGAGTTGGCTATATGGTTTGCTTTCCAAATAAATCTTGTTGTATTTGGGACGATGAGCCCGTTGATTTTATTTCGAGTTATCTCATGGACAATGTAACTAGTGTATTCAGAGAGCAGTGATTCGGTGACCAGACTCTTCTGCACCCACGATGACGAGAAAATTCAAAACAAATACTAAAAAGTTTCAAAAAATTCAATTTTTTTGCAAGGTAGATAATTTGGTGCGTGAGATGCGCTTCAAATTTTAGATCATTTAGACATCAGAGTAGCTCTCAGAAAAAAACTAGGGTCTGTAAAAAAGTTTATTGTTCATGTATTGTTCTGAACCAATTTATCTTTTTTGCTGAGAGCTACTCATATGTTCAAATGATATGAAATTTGGAGTGCACTTCACGCACCAAATTATCTACCATGCAAAAAAGAATATTCTTGAATTTATTTTGTATTTTTTGTGAATTTTTCTTAACTGGGTGCAGACGAGGCTGGGCTCAGAAATGGATATTCTTGCTATTCAAAGCTTCTTTGATTCAAAGTTTCTCATAAGAACTTCGAAGGACTGAGACTGTACTAAACCAGTGATAATTAATATGAATCGGAGGGAGTAGTCAAGATGGATTAACTCTACAAGGGCATTCCCATTCAAGAATTCACTTTCACTGTAGAATAATTATAAACTTCATTATGCCACTACAATTTTTCTAGCGAAAATAGTAGGTTCTTCTATTGAATTCATACTCTAGCTAGTTGTTTCAAAAATCCAAAATGATAGAGAAGCCAATATATTCCAACGTCCTGTCTAACACCTAGTCTTTTCCAGCCCTTAATGCGGCCGTTTCGTGCAATCACTATTCTTTATTAACAGCGCCTTGGCCGACTCGTGAACTTGAGACCTCTTGAATAGTTGGATCTGATACTTTATTGAATTCACACTCTAAGCATTCACTCCAAAAATATAAACTGATGCATTTCAACATTGCCAACACCAAGGTATAAATTGGCGACATAGCCAGGTTCAGCACATTGAGCCAAATGCTTAAACTTTAAAAGTGGGGTTTTTCTGTTGAACTTCCAGAAAATGATTTATTTTCTGTACATACAAAGTAAGTCGCATTCATTCAGTTTTTGGATAAATGCTACATTTATCTACTAAATAATTTTGACCAGATCATGATCGAACCAGAGAAACTAAAGGTTAACACATGAGGCGAAAAGAAATCAACGCCAGATCTGACCAACTTGACGAGAAAAACAATCTGATCCCGTTTTTTTTTCTTTCTTGAAAAGGGGGTTTCCCCGGCCTCTGCATCAGACGAATGCATACGGCCACATTTATAAATAAATAAAGTAGTTCAACAATGTCTTGCAAAGTGCTGCAACAAAGGATACTGGCTCACACAGAGCAAGCAAAATAAAACAAGGCCCAAAAGCCACAACCGGCTGGCATAGTAAAGAGAGATAGGTAAACGTGCCTATCCTATTACATGACCGCCATCCAAACCGGTTGAGTAAATCCCGCGCTACCATCTCCCACCGGACAGATCCAGTAACCAAACACGCCCTGGCCTCCGTCGGAGTGAGTAATGACCACGTACAGATTAGCGCAGTAGCCCGGAAGAGAACCTGCAAAAAATAAATAGTTGTTATTCTGTTAAAAGCCAAGTCATTTCTGCAGTTTCAAATTGCCCATAACAACGCACATGCTCCCACACGAATTTGTCTAGCTGTTTCGGCCTCTAAACCATCTGATCCCGGTTAACGAAAAGAAAAGTTTGCTTACAAAACAGTCATTAAATTTTATTTTGATACTTGTAATTTGAGTTTTTAACTTTGTATAAGGGAATGAAGAGAGTACTAGCTACTCAAATCTGCTGTTCTTTCATGGGCACCGCATCGCTGAGGCTAACGTGGACCTATGTATACTGCAACCGCTGCCACTCGTGCGCCTCCTTAAATATCATTTGGTCAAGCAAGCAGCTGCCAGTGCTACAAGTACATCTAGTGTACACCCCAGTAAAAGTCTCGGACTCAGAAGTCAGGACCTCTTTTCTTCTTCTTGAAACTCAGTAGCTCGCATTTGACTTTGGTTATTTATTGGTAACGTAGTGTACTTCGTTTTAGGAGTAGACATTTACCTAGGTACTATGCCACAGTTAGAGAAAAAATAGGTTTGACTGTGTGCCACTCCAAGCTACTCGTTCAGGACCTCTTTTTTTCTACTTGAAGCTCACAACCTGAACGAGCAGGTTATTGATAATGCAGAGTACTCGTTTAAGAGTATATGGTACACAAAATTTAATTACTCAGATGCATATTCGGTAAGGGAGCCCTATTACCAACTGAGTTACTATGCATTACTCACGTCCCTGCAAAAAACATATTAAACTAGTGAACTAGACCATTTTACAGTTTAACTGGTCGAGCTTCAAAACTTAGCTGATCTTTTTTTTAGAAAAAGATAATATACCCACGGCCTCTGCATCTGGGCGATTCATGCATTCATTTTATTAATTATTCACAATGACCTTACAAAGTAAAACATCAGTAAATGTGAAGCCATCATCTTGACAACACCTGTCGCTACTTCTATTCCCTTGAGGAAGGGGTGCCGAATGTCCGAATCTAATACCAAATAGACATCAGACCGAAGCCTAACATCTAAAGGCGGATGCACCGGCCAAGCCAAAATGCTGGGACTGGGTCACACACCGGTCCTGCGCACTCTCAGAGGCCACGGTCTTCCACCGATCCATCTCGAGAGCAGGTACGACGTACCAACCTTGCCAGGCCTGCCATCAACGCCACCACGACGTCAGACAACGCCACCGTCCCATGTGTATCCGTCCGCACGCGCCCGTCACCGAAACTCCTGAGTGCCATGCCGCCGGGATCCGATGTCGGTCTTGCGGTAGAAGTAACACCGCTCCTCCTCTTGTCCCCTCTAGCCAGCACTTGCTCCTAAACGATGCCCCCAGGAGGGAGAACGACAACGAAGGCATAGTCATCGTCCTGATCTCGCGGCTGGCTGGAACCGTGCAGAGCTTCGCCATGAAGACGTATGCCGCCATTGGGTCTCTGGCGGAGATCCTCCATCCCCTCACCGGAGCCCTCATCGTGCCGCTGACCATCCAAATGAAGAGTTGACATTGGATCTGGATGGGATCCAGATCCGTGGACACCGCCGTGCCCACCATCACCGAAGACCTTCGATGCCATGGGTCATGGAGGGTAGCGCGGCCGCCGCACGACCAGGGGCGCCGCCCTGGCCGCTGCGCTCAACTCCCTCCCGGCTATGCCCCAGCCACACCAGGAGATCGCCGTCGCGTACAGATCACGGTTCCTCTGGCGCTGGGCCCGCCGCCACAGCAGCCTAAGCCGGTGGCAGCGGCGGATGGGGAAGCAGCAGCGCGAGGCTCTATAGTGGTGCAAGCGTTTGCCCTGCGGAGACGACACGAGGGTCTAGTTTGGGATGCCAAGGACAATACACAAATGTAGGATTATTATCGATGCTTGGTTGCGTACACTTTGGTGGGATTGTAGTGGTAGGCCTGATAAAGGAATATAGGTTACCAGGGTAGGGATGGGTAGTAGGACTTAAGGGAATATCTAACGCGGATCACTAAATAGACCTCATTAAATATTAAATGTTTACGAACACATTCGAACGTGTTCGCGGACATCAAATAGGGCGGGGTCATCCAACTGTATTCCCAAAAAGATTTACTTGGCGAAGAGAGCCTTAGCTCGGTGGTTGGGCATGCAGTTGTGCAGCCTAACGACCCGAGTTCAATTCCTAAAATTGACAGGTGATGCACAGGGGTTTTCCCACATTTATTGAGGATCAAGTTTGGTGTGTGGTGAAACCATTCATCAAAAAATATCTTGATACTCATTTAAAAAATTTCTGAGGATCATGTTTATTTTGGTACTCATACTAAAATGGTCGTATGCATCCCTAGTTGGTGCACAGTCCGGGGAAGTAAAATTCCCCCCCCCCATTTTTAAAGAGCTACAAACACTAGCTTTTGACCTGGCCCCGTACCACCGCGTCGCCCCGCTAGGGCGACACGAGGGCGATCTCGCGCCGCCGCCCCTCGTCGTCACCACGTTCCTCCTGTCCTCGCCGCTGCTAGAGGCTAGCGCCGGGCAGGCCCTTGGCGTAGCCAAGAAAGGTGGCGGCAGGGAGCTTCTCCGCTTAGCCAGGCGCATGGATCGGATCCGCCAGATCCGTCCGGCCCGGGCCTCGGGTTTGAGGCGGCGGCCTCTGCTGGTGAGGGCGTCGTCGTCCGGGAGGCGGGCGGCGCTCGCCGGAGTTGTGGACCGCGTCTTCTTGGCCGCGCGGGCGGCGAGTTGGCGGTGGATGCGGGCGCCACGTGGAGGGATCCCCTGCTGCTCTCATTCGCCAGATTTGAAGACGGCGCCCCCGTGCTGCTGCTTCCTCCTCGTCAATCCGGCCGGATCCGGTGGTGGACTGCGGGGATGTGGGGTTGGGATCTCTGGATCGGAGTAATTTCTTGGCCGGCTACGGCGGCCACGACGACATCGGCGCCCTAGGCGATGTTTCCTTCTTGAAGGCGGCTACGAGATCCAGCTCCCTCCCCCTCGTCCCCCCTGCACCCGGGTGAAAACCCACAACTTTGGTTGGGCGGCGGCGGTGCCCGGCTCCGTCACCTTCTTGAAGGCGCCGCTTTGGGTCCGCGGGGAGGTGGGACAGCTGCAGCGCATTCTTGTTGTTCCTGATGGTGGCGGTTCTCTTTAGTGGTGTCGCTTCGCCATGGCGGTCGGCTGGTCCGGCTCTCGTGGTGATTGTGGTGCCCAACTCTTCGCCGTGTCTTCCTGGGGTGCTCCCGTCCTGTTCAGAAAGGCTGGTGGTGGAGCGGCTTCATCTTACACGGAGCTTTGATGGAGATGTCAAGTCATGCCTGACCGACAGGTGCTACGCTTTGTCATTCCTGGTCGGCAGGTGCTACGCACGACAGATCTTCCAAAGACTTCAAGCTGTGTCGGCTGGTGGTACTTAGCTGCATGGTGCTGAGGTGTATCAGCGGCAACCGCGACGTCCTCAGATGTTTGCGCGCAGGGAGGAGGTGCCGTTGGGCTTTGTGGTGGCGTCGACGATAGCTGGATCGAGCAAAGTTGATGCATTAGTACAGTTCTGAAGATGGAGCGGTGGAAGTTGATGGCGGCGGCCTCTGAGTGCACGCCGGACTGGTGAGACCCATGCCCGGCAGGCGTCCTGAATGGGATCTCAGGTCTTAAATGTTAGGTTTGGCTGCGATGCCTGTTTGGTATTAGGCCCAGGCTATCTGCGCCTCTTCATCAACCGAATAGAGTGGCTTAGGCGGCGGCTTTAGTCTTACTGTTGTATTACTTTGTAAGGTCTTGTGAGAATAATTAATAAAGTGGCCATATGCATCGCCCAAATGAAGAGGCCGGAGGTCATCCTCCTTTTCTAAAAAAAAGATTTACTTGTCTTGCCTCCTCTCTTCATCAAGTTTATCTAAATCAGTAAAATTCAACCATACATTTAAATATTGCAAACAAATGCAACTACCAGCAAAGGCACCAGCGTTCAACATTATTTTTACATCCATCGAACCCCAAAACAAAAGAACGAGATGTTTGAGAAAAATTGCTCATTTTTTTGGCTTCTTTCCCCCTCCTTTGACGTGAAATCGTGCCCACATGCTATTACGCAAGTCCTAATTATTTTTGCTGCATCAGGGTCCTGGACAACGACCTTCACATACAAGATCTATTGCGCCTTGCACGCTTGCTTGATCACAAGCTGCCTCTCCTCGAGTTTCTTCTTTTGTATTTTTGTCAACACGTTATACATCTCTACCTCCTTTTCCTCTTTGAGCTCATTTCGCTTGACATTTTTGACGGCGTCCTGGACTAGGGGGTACTCACCACGTCGTCTTCCGATCAGGTGGATCAGGTCGAGGACCCCCATGACGGTTCATTAACAGGCCACTTCAGGCAGCCTATGACACATGCGAAGAAGATTTCACAAGACTTGGTGATCAAGACATAGAACTCTTGTTGTCCTAGGGCTCCGGTACATTATATAAGCTGAGGCCATGCTAGTCAGTAGATTCATTCATCCATACACCCGTTCATCACACCCCTGGGGTTTTAGACCACAACTTACGATCTCGAGGTAGATCAACTCTGCACTTTGATACCTTCATAATATAAACTAGAGCATGGCGTAGGGTTTTACCTCTATAGAGAGGGCCCGAATCTGGGTAAACTCCTTGTGTGTTCTTCTCCTGTTACCCATCGATTCAATCTAACAGCTTGGGCCCCCTACCCGAGGTCTGCCGGTTTTGGCACCGACATTGGTACTTTCATTCAGAGCGTGTTGTGTGGCCGCAAAGGATCGACGGCTCCTCTGCAGATAGACATAATATTTTTTTCGGACAACGGATTCATATTCGGCATGCCCGTCTCCTCAAGTGTCTCTGTGGCGCCCCCAATTTGAACGTACACTAATCATACACGCAGATGTGTACGATCAAAATCAAGGACTCACAGGAAGATATCATAACACAACTCTAGACACGAAGTAAAATAATACAAGCTTTATATTACAAGCCAGGGGCCTCGAGGACTCGAATACATAAGCTCGAAAACACAAGAGTCAGCGGAAGCAATAATATCTGAGTACAGACAAGCTGCCATAAGATGGCTAGCACAAACTGGGATACATATCGAAAGAGGCGCATGCCTCCTTCCTGGGATCCTCCTAAACTACTCCTGATCGTCGTCAGCGGCCGACACGTAGTAGTAGGCACCTCTAGTGTAGTAGTAGTCGTCGACGACGATGACGTCTGGCTCCTGGACTCCAACGTCTGGTCACAACAACCTGGTATAGAAAGGAGAAAAGGGGGGGAGCAAAGCAACCGTGAGTACTCATCCAAAGTACTCGCAAGCAAGGAGCTACACTACATATGAATTGGTATCAATGAAAGGGGTAGTATATGTGGACTGAACTGCAGAATGCCGGAATAAGAAGGGGATGGCTAGTCCTATCAAAGACTACGCTTCTGGCAGCCTCCATCTTGAAGCAGAAGAAGAGAGTAGATGGTAAGTTAACCAAGTATCACCACATAGCATAATCCTACCCGGGGATCCGCCCCTCGTCGCCCTGTGAGAGAGCGATCACCGGGTTGTATTTGGCACTTGGAGGGGTGTATTTTATTAAGTATATGGTTCTAGTTGTCATCAGGTCAAGGTACAACTCCGGGTTGTCCTTTTACCGAGGGACACAGCTATTCGAATAGATAAACTTCTCTGCAGGGGTGCACCACATTTCCCAACACGCTCAATCCCCTTTGACCGGACACACCTTCCTAGGTCATGCCCGGCCTCGGAAGATCAACATGTCACAGCCCTATTTAGGCACAACAGAGAGGTCAGCACGCCGGTCTAAATCCTATGGCGCAGGGGTGTGGGCCCATCGCCCATTGCACACCTGCATGTTGCGAATGCGGCAGGCGAGCAAACCTAGCCTCCCTTATACAAGAGCAGGCGTTCCAGTCCAACCCGGCACGCGCCGTCCAGTCGCTGACGTC